>NW_015164230.1:401826-472428 GCF_001447785.1 Gekko japonicus
CCCCCTCCTCCTCCCCCTCCTCCTCCTCCTCCTCCGCCTCCTCTTCTTCTTCTCCTGGATAGCCGCCGCCGGTTTGATAAGGCAGTACTGGCTTTGGTGGACCAAGGGTCTGGTTCAGTACAAGGCAGCTTCATGTGTTCAGAGACAGTGGAGGAGTGCAAAGTTCCGCATGGCAGGGCTTTGGCCTTCGCCATCCTCGCGCTTAAATCAACCCTAAGGTTTCCCATCTGGAAGGCAGCATTTGGACAGGGGCACTCCCCCCCACACACACAAAGGACCCTCCGCCTCGTGCCCTTCTGTCTCTCTGCCCCTTCCCCGCAGCAGGCAGAGAAACGGAAGCGCCCTGTCCAGCTCCCCTCGATCTGGGTCAGCCTGACGTCCCATCCATTCATCAGATACCTGCCCTGTAAGTGAGCGGGGCCAAGTCCCAGAGCGGAAAAGGCCAGGCTTTTATCTTAATTAAACTGCCTCTTTCCAACAAGAGAGATAAATTGCATGCAGGGGAGACGCTCCAATAATTAGTTCAGGGGAGTCAAGGAGTCGTGAAAATCAGTCTTGGGAGATAGCAAGGGGCCGTGCGGGCAGTTGCCCTTTCGAGAAGGGGGGGATACAGACACACACACACACACACACACACACACACACAATCTATTTGGAAAATGGATTGTTTCCTTGGGGAGACGGATAAGCTTGCAGCTGAGCGCCCAGAAGTACTGGGAAATATTTCGGGAAGCTGAACTGATATTACTTGGAATCCTCTGTGATGCACACCATGTGCAGAGATGCAGTGTCCTATACAGAGACCATCTCAAGGACATCTGCACTTTCACACATGCTTCATAACGCACTTGCACTGCACTTGAGTGATCATTTGCAAGAAGAATAGAATCCTACAGTTGGAAGGGGGTCCTAGAGGCCATCTAGTCCAACCCCCTGCTCAATGCAGGATCAGCCTAGAGCAGTGGTGGCGAACCTATGGCACGGGTGCCAGAGGTGGCACTCAGAGCCCTCTCTGTAGGCACGCGTGCCATCGCCCCAGCCAGGCCCAGACCATCATTAAAGTGTCGAATTCTCTGCCAAATAATTTTAAGTCAATGAAAACATTTGGGATTGCTTTCCTTACTTTGTTTGGATCATCTTAAGTTAATGTATGAGTTGTTTTTTCTAAAGTAAAACCTCAGTATTCAGGTTAAATGGCCGCGTTGGCACTTTGCGATAAATAAGTGGGCTTTGGGTCGCAGTTTGGGCACTCGGTCTCTAAAAGGTTCGCCATCACTGGCCTAGAGCATCCCTGACAAGGGTTTGTCCAGACGCTGCTTCAAGACTGCCAGGGAGGGGGAGCTCACCACCTCCCGAGGCAGCCAATTCCCCTGTTGAACAACTCTGACTGTAAAAAAGCGTTTCTTAATATCCAGCTGGTACCTTCCCACCCTTAATTTAAACCCATTATTTCAAGTCCTACCCTCTGCTGCCAATAGGAACAGTTCTCTGCCCTCCTGTAGGTTACAGCCCTTCGAAGATTAAGGAGAGCAAACACGTCACCCCATAACTGAAGGAGGAGGAGGAGGAGGAGGAGAAGAACTGGGGCTGGCCCAGGGTCACCCAGCAGGCTTGATGTGGAGGAGAGAGGAATCAAACCTGGTTCTCCAGATTAGAATCTACTGCTCTTCCCCACTCCTCCTCCACGGGAAGCCTGCTTGGAGACCTTGGGCCAGGCCCAGTTCTCTCAGAACTCTCTCAGCCCCACCTGCCTCACAAGGTGCCTGTCGTGGGGAGAGGAAAGAAAGGTGATTGCAGGCATCCTTGAGACCCTTTAGAGAAAGGTAAAGGTAAAGGTTCCCTTGCTCGAAAGCCAGTCGAGTCCGACTCTAGGGTTGCGGTGCTCCTCTCCGTTTCAAAGCCGAAGAGCCAGCGCTGCCCGAAGACGTTTCCGTGGTCATGTGGCCGGCATGACTAAACACCAAGGCGCACGGAACGCTGTTATCTTCCCACCGAAGGGGTACCTATTTATCTACTTGCAATCTCTTGCTTTCGAACGGCTAGGTTGGCAGGAGCTGGAACTAGAGACGGGAGCTCACTCCGTCATGCGGCACACTCGGGTCTCGAACTGCTGAACTACCGACCTTCCGCAGCCTGAAGTTCAGCGTCTTAACCACTTGAGCCACCGCAGCTCCATTTTAGAGAAAAGTGGGGTATAAAAACCAACTCTTCTTCTTCTTCAGTCTGGAGATGAGTTGTAATTTCAGGAGATCTCTAGATTTGAGTGTGGGGGTCCGGTTTGACAGTCTTACTGCACCTGCCTCTTCCAGAACCCTGAGAAAAACTGTCGGGGCAAAGAGACCTGAGGAATTGCCTCCGTTTTCAAGACCAATGCCAGCCCTCCTCCAACAACAACCCGGGAGGGTCCCCACCACCAAGATACGACCTGCTAAAAGGGAACAAGGGTGGATTAATTAACCGAGTCGTCAAAGAGAAGGAAGCAATTGTGCCCTAAATGGGAGCGATGGGCCTGTAGAGTAAACAGGGCTTGGAGGACATCAATTAGCCGGCAAATTAATGCGTATTTATGGCTTTTATTTGCTGGCGCTAATGAAGTCCTCGCGCCGGAGGAACATTTGTGCCAGGAGAAGGCGCCCCCCCCCCAGCACCTCTGTAGAAAGTGTTTGCTCTTCCTCTCTCAACCGAGCAGGCCTCGTGTTGCCATGGCAGCGCCCGAGAGGCTCCCAACTTCTTCGGCTCTTCTTCTTCCCACTCGGTTGGGCAAAGGGCCGGCGACTGCATTTTGCCCCACAACTTCGTGTGATTTCCCCCACGTCTACTCAATCCTTTGCCCTGAAGTGGCTAACCGTACGTTTACCTTGACCTATGCAGAGCTTTTCCCACCTCACCCACCTTGACGAGAGACCTCTGAAGGGCTTCACAAGTCACTCGGAGACTCTGCCACCTGGAATAATTTGGTGGCAAACGGGTCACTTTACTACTTACTTCGGCCTCCAAATAATTTATGAATGGGATTGCTGCTCTGGGTTGGGAAATTCTGGGAGATTTGGGGGGAGTAGAGCCTTTGAAGGGGAGGGTTTGGGGGTGGGGGAGGGGCCTCAGCAGGGCATAATGGCATGGAACCCACCTTCCAAAGCAGCCGTTTTCTCAAGGGTAAGTGAACGCCACAGTTTGGAGACCAGTTGTAATTCCAGGGAAGGGGCAGAGAGACAGAAGGGCACGAGGCGGAGGGTCCTTTGTGTGTGTGTGGGGGGGGGAGTGCCCCACTGAAGTATTCAGTGAATCATAGAGTTGGAAGGGTCCTCCAAGGTCATCTAGTCCAACCCCCTGCCCAATACAGGAAATTCACATATACCTTCCCCCCACCCCCAGTGACCCCTGTTCCATGCTTAGAAGATGTAAAAAAAACCCCTCCAGGATCCCTGGCCAAACTGGCCTGGAGAAAAATTGCTTCCTGACCCCAACGTGGCGATCAGCATTTCCCCGGGCGTGTAAGAAAGGGCCAAGAGCTGTTCTCTCAAGGGCAGTTCTCCAGAGAGCTCTCTCAGCCCCACCTACCTCACAGAGCATCTGTTGTGAGGAGGGGAAGGAAAAGGTATTGTAAGCCACTCTGGGTGAAGGACAGGGTATAAATCCAATCTCCTCCTCCTCCTCCTCCTCTTCCTTCTTCTTCGTCCAGTGGCACCTTTAAGACCAAGTTTTATTCAGGTACAAGCTCTCCCTCCTCCGCAAGGACAGATCTGCACATTCCCCCCCCCCGCCCCAATAGCTAGCAATCCAAAACAGTCCAGTGAAGCCTGAGCGGTGGGTGTTGCCTTCTGACACACTTCCGGTGACGTCAGGGGGTGTGGCATACGCAAATAAGTTATGCTAATGAGTTATGCTAATGAGCTCCTGCACCTTTTTTTCTACGGCCCCCTGACCCTATGTAACAGAAATCAGTCCCCCTGGAGAAATCAGACCCCTGGAGAAAATGGCTGCTTTGGAGGGTGGATTCTATCACATTACACCCTGCTGAAATCCCTTTCCCCCAACCCTGCCATCCCCAGATCCCACCGCCAAATCTCCAGGAATATTCTGAGCTGGAGTTGAAAGCCAAGGAGGAGGAGGAGGAGGAAGAATTAGCTACAAAATACAGCTTGTTTCTTAGTAACACTGTATAATGACTAAAAATGAAAAACATAAAATATAAACCTGTTCCTTTGTTTCATGATGTGAGTGCTGGATGTCACTTCCCTTGTTGCCTTGAAACCCTCCCCCTCCCCCATATGCATTCATTCATTTTTAAATCACATCTTCCAAAATATTCCTTTCTGGGAACATGCACGTGAATGTGTGGATGCACATCGAGGGCCTCAAGTCTCTCGGACCAGTGTGGTGTAGTGCTTAGAGCGCTCAGATTGGGGAAAACCTGAGTTCAAATTCCAGCCTAGCCGTGATGCTCACCGGACGTCCCTTGGCCATTCCCTCTCTCGTATCTTAACCTACCCCGCAGGGTTGTTGTTATGTTGCTATGTATTTTATATTAAATGCTTACTGTTTGACTGGTTTTATGTACGCCACCCCGAGCCACCTTGGCAGGAGGGCGGGGGTAACAGTTAAATAAATGAATAAATAAATTCTTGTGACGATAAAGCGGAGCGGGAAATACGGACAACCACTCAAAGGTCTTTGGAGGAAGGGCAGAAAGAAAATGTCACGGAGAAAATATTTCTACCCAGTCAAGGTTGCCAATCCCCTGGTGAGGCCTGGAGATCTCCCAGAATTACAACTCGCCTCCAGATAGCGATTCAGCTGGAGAATAGAGCCGTTTGGAGAGTGAACTCTATGGTATTATACCTTCCCCAGGCTCCACCCCCAAATCTCCAGGAATTTCCCAACCCAGATTTGGCAACCCTACAGTGTTGACTCTGCTGGGCTACTGCTCCACACCTATTATACGTTTCAAAGATGATGCTTCTATTTCTGCTCTCGGTTGCATAAACAGAGAGTGCTTACGTGCAATTCCCCCCACCCCTTGCCTGCTATCTCCCTCCTGCGGCCTCGGCTTTCTACCTCCCGGCTCTAAGAACACCCCCCCAACCTGCTGCTGGAGGCAGAGTGGGGGGGCTTCCCACTCCCTGCCCTGATCTCTCTAAGGGGGCCCAATAAAAAGCAAGAGTGCTCTTCCTTTGTCTGGGATAGCTCTCACAGAGTCCTCTCGGGCCTGAGAGAGGGACCCCGCCAGAAAGGAAATCAGAGGCTTAGCACATTCATTTCTCCCCTAATTTGCCAGTTCTGCCATGAAATCCCATTACAAAAGGCTTAGCGGCCACTCGGAGGGGAAGGTCACCCCTGGGGGCCCGCGAGGGGGATTTACGCAGCAGAAAAGGTGCTAGAAAAGAGCAACCCCACGCTCTTCTGGCCCTAAACGGACAAGGGTCCCCCCTACCCCAAATACGCCCCTCCCGCTCCTCCGCCCCTTGCAACAACAGACAGAGGATTAGGCCTGGAACAAAGGTGGGATTCAGCTACTAGAGAAGGAAGCTCGTTCTTGGGGGCTCGACTGGTTCTCTGGCAGTTTGCGGCCTGGCCTTTCCTCCCGCCCTGCGCTCGGTTCGTCGTCTCCGGTCTCCACAGCTCTATCGGCCTTTGCCGCATCTTGCGGCAGTGAGTTCCAGAGATCAGCACTGAAAGGGACGGAGCCACAGCCCGCTTCTCTTCAAAGCAACTGCCTGCTGTGTCCTTTCAAATATTACAAGGATTCGCAAGCAAACTTTCGAGCCACTGCGAGGATTCGTGGGCTCGGGACCGAACCCAGGCTGTCCCAGCGATTCCAGATGTGGAACAGACAGTGTTATTAACAGTGATCTGTCCCGGCTGCTCTCTGCTCTCTCCTGGGCACACCACCCCAGTTTGGCACTCAAATGCACAACAGCCGTCTGGAATCGCACCGCTAAGAAAAAGAGGAGCATGACATTCGGCCTTGGATTTCCATACCGAAGTGAAAAGCTGCGTTTGAGTGACAGGGTGGCGGAGGGGGAAAGCTACTTTTCCTCCCTGAATCTCTGAGGTGCCACTTCTGTTTGCCTGGTGTCACCATCGAAATGGCTGCTATTGGAGTTTTGTGTTTAATTTCTTACAGTTAATTAGCAGCGTTAGCAGAGTATAAATGAGTCTGAGTCCATGGTAGTTTAAAATAGAAAAAGTTTACTACAACCTAATACGGGTAAGGGTATACGGGATGAAAAATAACAAAGAGCTTTATTTCTACATCCTCATAGCTAGACGGACTAACGAACAGTAATGGAGACTGGAGCTTCTTCTTGCTCTCGGACAAAGGGTCATAAAGTGCTAAATAGTAGCCACTCCGTTCCCCAATCAGGACAACAAACTAGATCTCAATCTGGCGGGCTTTCTAGCTCTCTAACAGATAGGTCACAAACAAACATGTGATTCACTACACAGTATTAACCCAGTAAATACTAAATAGAAGTGTTCTAACTTGTAACATCCAACAGCTGCGCTCGGTTGGATACCGGAATTATCCTTCAAACTGTACCGGGACCAATGCTCCCTCTAAGCTGTGGAGTATTGTGAGCAAAAATTCTACTTTGTGAGCTACCGGCATTAAAATTGTGAGTGAGCGATTTGGCGACTGCATAAATGAGTTTGCTCCAGAGTCCTCCTTCCTGAGCTAAGACAAAAATGTGTGAGCCGGAGGCTAAAAAACCGTGAGCTGGCTCACACTAACTCAGCTTAGAGGGAACACTGACCGGGACTGGGACACTTTGGCTATGATCCTGATTGCAGTGGTGATTCAGGCTTCCTGTTTCCCTGCCTCACTTCCTAGCCCCTCCCCATCCATTGGCTGGAGCCATGATGCACTGGACCATATGCACTCATGCACCCTGGAGGTTCAAGTCCTCCCCACTCTGCCATGGAAGCTTGCTGGGTGACCTCGGGCCAGTCACACCCTCTCAGCCTAACGTACCTCACAGGGTTGTTGTGAGGATAAAACGGAGGAGAGGAGAACGCTGTCAGGAACTCTGGGTCCCCATTGGGGAGAAAAGCAGTATATAAATTAAGATGTATATAGATAGATACCAAGGGTTTTTTTTTTAACGTGTTAAGATAACATAAGAGAAGCCATGTTGGATCAGGTCAATGGCACATCCAGTCCAATGCTCTGTGTCACACAGGGGCCAAAGCCCAGGTGCCATCATGAGGTCCACCGGCAGGGCCAGAACTCCAGAAGCCCCCCTCTTGCCCCCCAAGCACCAAGAATACAGAGCATCACTGCCCCAGACAGAGTGATGCATCTATACCTTGTGGCTAATAGCCACTGGTGGGACCTCTGCTCCACATAAGAACGTAAGAGGAGCCATGTTGGATCAGGCCAATGGCCCATCCAGTCCAACGCTCTGTGTCACACAGTGGCCAAAACCCAGGTGCCATCAGAAGGTGCACCAACGGGGCCAGAACTCCAGAAGCCCTCCCACTGTTGCCCCCCCAAGCACCAAGAATACAGAGCATCCGTGCCCCGGACAGAGTGTTCCCTCTATACCTGGTGGCTAATAGCCACCGATGGACCTCCATATCCAAGCCCCTCTTGAAGTTGTCTATGTTTGTAGTCTCCGCCACCTCCTGTGGCAGTGAATTCCATGTGTTAATGACTCATTGGGTGAAGAAGGACTTCCTTTGATCTGTTCTGACCCGACCGCTCAGCAATTTCATGGAGTGCCCACGAATTCGTGTATTGTGAGAGAGGGAGAAAAGGACTTCTTTCTCTGCCTTCTCTATCCCATGCATAATTTTGTAAACCTCTGTCATGTCACCCCTCAGTTGTCATTTCTCCAAGCCAAAGTCCCCTCTCTTCTTTAACCTATTCCAATAGCGCAGAGCGTGGATTTGAACCTCTCTCCCCCAGATATGCAGGATACTCTCAAGTAGGGAAGAAGAACACTGGAAGGGAAAGGGACCATGGCACATGAGTAGAGCATGCAGAAGGTCCCAGGTTCAATTCCCGGCATCTCCAGTTAAAAGAACCAGGGTGTAGGTGATGTGAAAGTGTTGGGTATTGCATGTTGAAAACACTCAGTGTGTGTGTATGGGGTTAAATGTCTGTTTTGTTGTCACAGGAAATCACCTGCCTTTGTGTAAGCCAATGTTAGTTTAGGACTGCAAGCCCGCGAAAAGCATCCCTGTTCTGAGAGTTTGAGTGGGAGCAAAGTGTTAGTGTATTTGCATTTTATGGCCCCTCTTCCCCTCTTTGTTTCTGTTTGGAGAAGAAGCATGTGAGAGTGGCCATTGCAAGTTCTTCTAGTCTAGAGAGAGGATGTAGCTGTCTAGCTGTGTTGTTATTTTCTCCCAGTTACCCTTCCCTATGGTAGAATTGTAGTAAAGCTTTTATATTTTTAAACACACATGGACTCTGAGTCTGATTATTGAACTCTGGCATTACTCAGCTAACTTTTACTCTGCTGATGCACAATTTTCAATAAGAAACTCCAACAGAAAGTCCTCTGCCTGAGACCCTGGAGAGCTGCTGCCAGTCTGAGTAGACAATACTGACATTGATAGATCAATGGTTTGATTCAGTATATGGCAGCTTCCTGTGTACAGATGAAACCTATCAGTGGCAGAACACCTCCTATCTGATCCTTTTAACTGGTGATGCCGTGGATTGAACCTGGAACCTTCTGCATGCCAAGCAGATGCTCTGCCACTGAGCCACGGACCCTCTTTACAGCTCTCCAGGGTCTCAGGCGGAGGTCTTTCACATCACCTCCTGCCTGGTCCTTTTAACTGGAGATGCCGGGGACTGAACCTGGGACCTTCTGCACACCAGGCAGAGGTTCTTCCACTGAGCCACAGCCCCTCTTTACAGCTCTCCAGGGTCTCAGGTGGAGGTCTTTCACATCACCTCCTGCCTGGTCCTTTTAACTGGAGATGCCGGGGATTGAACCTGGGAACTTTTACGTGCCAGGCAGAGGCTCTTCCACTGAGCCACAGCCCCTCTTTACAGCTCTCCAGGGTCTCATGCTGAGGTCTTTCAAAGATTGGAGGTGGGCAAATGTTGTCCCCATCTTCAAGAAGGGGAAAAAAGGAGGATCCAGGTAAATACCGACCTGTCAGCTTGACGTCTATACCTGGGAAAGTTTTAGAACAAATCATCAAACAGACAGTCCTTGAGCATTTCGAAAGGATGGGTGTGGTTACTAAGAGCCAGCATGGGTTTCTTAAGAAGAAGTCATGTCAGACTAACCTTATCTCTTTTTTTTTTTGAGAAAGTTACTACCTTGCTGGATCAGGGGAATGCTGTAGACATAGTTTATTTTGATTTCAGTAAGGGTTTTGAGAAGGTTCCACGTAATATTCTTGTTGACAAATTGGAAAAATGTGGTTTTGATCCTATGACTGTTAAGTGGATCTGTAACTGGTTGACAGATCACACCCAAAGAGTGTTTGTGAATGGTTCCTCACCTTGGAGAGGAGGGGCAAGTGGAGTGCCTCAAGGATCTGTCCTGGGACCTGTTTTGTTCAACATCTTTATCAGTGATTTGGACGACGGGATAGAGGGAATACTTCTTAAATTTGCAGATGATAGTAAATTGGGAGGGGTAGAAAATATGGTAGAAGATAGAGTCAGGATACAGGATTTGGCTCCACCTGCAAATCTTCAGATATTTCCCAACTCAGAGCTCGCAACTCTAACCGCTGCTCCATGTAAGGAGGCAAGTCTCCCGATGGAGATCTCCCAGGTAACGAGATTGGTCCCCCTGGAGAAAATGGCTGCTTTTGAGAATGGACTGTATGCTATTTTATCCCACTGAGGTCCCTTCCCTCCCCGAGCTCCACCCTCCCCAGGCTGTACCCCCCCAAATCTCCAGGAATTTCCCAACACAGAGCTGGCAACCCATGTAATCGGGACCAAACTTCAGATAACGAATGCAAGGAGCCGTGCGAATTCCTCGTCAACAATTAAGCCGGACAGAGAATAAAAGGGGGCCAAAGGGCAGCAGCTGTGCGAAGGTGATTCCCCCCCCCTTTACTGTGAGCTGGAGCAAATCAGCCGACTGCAGCTTCAAGCTTCCGTGACCCCCATCATGGGAAAAGAAGCGGGCCCGCAGAGCAAGGAGTACAAAGCCGGAGCACAGGCCTCGCTTCCTGACACGCCGGATCCCAGCGAGCCAAGAACACAGACTGAGACGTCGCTCAGATCTCGGTGAACCAAGCCCCGAGCGCTACCCTTGAAATCCGTTTTCAAACGAGGCCTCGGTTTAAAAGAACAAACACTCGCTTGAAAAGGAAGGCCTTTAATGCTTCATGTTCCCCATTTCCCTGTTGGGATCTCTTCCTTTGCAGAAAAGAGCGCCGGAGATGTTCTTCCCCTTGTAGTAATTGACAAACACGCGTGCGGAGCAGGTATGGCAAAGGAGGGCGCGGGGCCAAGACGATGGGTGGGATCTGGAAGTGAGGTCATCGCCTAGGGGTGATGCTCTAGCAATCGCCCCAAAGTTCTATGGTTTAATAGGGTTGCTAGCTGTGGGTGAGGAAATACCTGGAGATTTTCTGGGTGGAGCCTGGGGAGGTAAGACTTGGGGAGGGGAGGGGACCTCTGTGGGGTAAAATGCCAACGAGTTCCCCCTCCAAAGCAGCCATTTTTCTCCAGGGGAACTGATCTCTGTCGACTGGAGGTTGGTTGCAATCAGTGTTCCCTCTAAGCTGAGTCAGTGTGAGCTAGCTCACAGTTTTTTAGCCTCCGGCTCACACATTTTTGTCTTGGCTCAGGAAAGATGGCTCCAGAGCAAACTAATTTATGTAGCAGCCAAATCGCTTGCTCACAACTTTAATGCCAGTAGCTCACAAAGTAGAATTTTTGCTCACAAGACTCTGCAGCTTAGAGGGAACGTTGGTTGCAATCCCTGTAGCTCTCCAGACCCCACCTGGAGATTGCCAGTGGCAACCCTATGAGAAGATGGGTGGGATCAGGTTCCCTGCTATGTCCGACTCGCAATGGGAAGCCGTCTCTAGCACAGCAAAATACAAACAGCTTCTCCCCCACAGAAACAGCCAACCAGCGTTCCCTGAAGGTTTATCATAAGACGGCACTGCCCGAGAACCATTTTGATCCCTCCTTCCTTCAGAAGGATAGTTTCAGTTGGGTAGCCATATGCAGGGCTCTTTTTGTAGAAAAAGCCCAGCAGGAACTCATTAGCATAATAGGCCACACCCAACAGCAGAAACTCATTAGCATAATAGGCCACACTCCTGACAGCACAGCTCATTAGCACATTAGGCCGCACCCCCATGTTAGCAGAAGTGTGGTTATCTAGCCACACCCACCTTTTGCTTGTTATTCTGTTTACCTTGTTTGTTGTCAAAACCCAGGGCTTTTTTGTAGCAGGAACTCCTTTGCATGTTAGGCCACACACCCCTAATGTAGCCAATCCTAATGAGTTTCTGCTGTTGGGTGTGGCCTATTATGCTAATGAGTTCCTGCTGGGCGTGGCCAACTTGGGAGCCAGCCGGAACGCCGTTCCTGTGCGTTCCTGCCCCAAAATAGCCCTGCATGTTGGTCTGCAGTAGAAGAGCAAGATTCGAATCGAGTAACACCTTAAAGACCAACAAGATAACCAGGGGTATAAGCTTTTGAGAATCATAAGAACATCAGAAGAGCCCCACTGGATCAGAGCAGTGGTCCATCTAGTCCAGCATCCTGTCTCACCCAGTGCCCAACCAGTTTCTCTGGATGGCCAACAACAAGGCATAGAGGCTGAAGCCGTCATCAGAACACCAGAAGAGCCCTGCTGGATCAGACCAGTGGTCCGTCTAGTCCAGCATCCTGTCTCACACAGGGGCCAACCAGTTTCTCTGGACGGCCAAGAACAGGGCATAGAGGCTGAGGCCTTTCCCTGATGTGGCCTCTTGGCACTGATATTCAGAGGTTGACTGCCTCTGAATGTGAAGGTTCTCTTTAATCACCATGGCTAGTAGCCACTGATAGATCTATCCTCCATCAATCAGAAGAAGAAGAGGAGGAGGAGGAGGAGGAGGAGGAGATTGGATTTATACCCCACCCTTCACTACCCAAGGGAGTCTCAGAGCGGCTTACAAACTCCTTCCCCTTCCCCTCCCCACAACAGACACCCTGTGAGGTAGGTGGGGCTGAGAGAGCTTTCTCGAGAGAACTGTCCTTGAGAGAACAGCTCTGAGAGAACTTGTGACTGACCCAAGGTCACACCAGCAGCTACATGTGGAGGAGCAGGGAATCAAACCCCATTCTCCAAGATCACTCACACCTACCCTGTGAGGTAGGTGGGGCTGAGAGAGCTCTGACAGAGACTGCTCTTTTTCAAGGACAGCTGTGCCAGAACTATGTCTTGCCAAGGTCATCCAGCAGGTGCAAGTGGAGGAGTAGGGAATCAAACCTGGTTCTCCCGGACTAGAGTCCGCACACTTAACCACTACACCAAACTGGCTGTTGTGTGGCCATCATTACATCCTCTGACAGTGAATCCCACATTTTCATCACCCCTTTTGTAATGAAGTATTTTCATTATAGGTAGGTCTCCGTGGCTTCCTTACCCTCCCAACAACCCTACGAGGTAGGTTGGGCTGAGAGAGATTGCCTAACCCCAGGTCACCCAGCAATCCTCATCACAAGTGGGGATTTGAACCTGCAGCTTTCCAGGTACTAATTCATCATTCTAGCCAGTCCGCCGCACTGGATGTCCACTTTGCACGGGCGTCCCAAACGGGGCAGGGTTGAACTCCGAGCTCCCTAATTTCAAACTTTGGCAGTGTCGTTAATAATATTGTAGCTAAGGACAATAGAAACGGCCCAACGTGATTGCTGCATATGACAAAGTACACTGGCGCAGGCCGAGCGAGTATATCTCCCCTTGATTTGAAGATGAACATTGCTTATAATGATAAATGCACCTCTTGGGGAAGCACCTACGTTGTGAAAATGAAAAGAACCATGCCTAAATGTGAAGCCGGGAGAAAAAAAACGGGAGCGCCTTTTAAAAAATCCCCGTAGTCAGCATTCGAGATGAGCCAGAAGGCATCTACCGACAGATAAGAGTGTCTCGGAACGAGAATATAACTTTGAAACAGACCACTCGGGGACTCCAGCAAATCTCCATTAAGAAAAATCCATTTCCCATCACCAGACAGAGGGAACGATGGTTTTGATATTACGGCGGAGCTGGAAATCTATTGAAAATTCAGAACAGACTACAAACTGGATTAGCTCCATGTTTGCAAGGTAACTGAAAAGTCAGAGCCGGGATGCATGCCGAGCCAGATGTTTTATGCAAGACCGTAAAAGACAGGCATTATGGGATGAAGTCTATTGAAGACGCTGCAGATGAGTTCTCTTCCAAAAGTTTTTCCCCCCCCCAAAAGAAGGTTTTTTGCAAGAGTAAAGTAGTAAAACACAACCTTCAAAAGGCCTGGCTTCAGATGGTACATTGCAGTGGATTTTGCTTCTCTGTCCTACCCATGTAAAAAGAGTGAAGAGGTCGAATTTGGCATTTGAGGTTCAAATGAGAGATTGGGGCCGGAATATAGAAAAAACAGTGTGGTGGAGCGGTTAGAGTATCGGAATAGCATCCGGGAGACTCAGGTTTTTTTATCCTCACTCTGCCATAGAAGCGCGTGTGACCTTGGGCCAGTCACACATTCTCAGCCTTACCTACCTCACAAGCAGGGCTTTTTTGGTAGAAAAAGCCCAGCAGGAACTCATTAGCATAATAGGCCACACCCCTAACAATACAGTTCATTAGCATATTAGGTCACACCCCATGACTTCCCTTGGCTTGCCGGGGCACCCCGCAGCTGCGGGGAGCCCGGGCAAGTTGGCCCTTGGACAGGCCGGGGAAGGCACAGGGAGGCATTTAAATGCCTCCCCACTCCTTCCAGCCCCCCCCGGCCTGCCCACCTTGGAGTCACCGGGGGGGGGGTCGCTCTCCAGGCCTTCCCTCTGTAGCCACCCATGCAGAGGTTTTGGATGTAGTGGGCATGGCCAACTCTGAAGCCAGCCAACACTCCGTTCCTGTGCGTTCCTGCCCAAAAATAGCCCTGCACAAGCAATGCTCCCTCTAAGCTGTGGCGTCTTGTGAGCAAAAATTCTACTTTGTGAGCTACTGGCATTAAAGCCGTGAGTGAGCGATTTGGCTGCTGCATCAATGGGTTTGCTCCGGAGCCGTCCTTCCTGAGCGAAGACAAAAACGTATGAGCTGGAGGCTAAAGAAACTGTGAGCTAACTCACAGTAACTCAGCTTAGAGGGAACACTGCTCACAAGCCACTCTAGGACCTCGTTGGGAAGAAAGGTGGGATATAATGGAAGTAAAATAAAATAAGAATAAATTTAAAAAACGTGCAACACTACCTTCCAGCCTAATACCACAACTTCCAAGGTTGACAACACGTTACAGTATATTTTGGATTGCCTACCCCCCTTTGAAAACAGGGCCTCAAATGCCCTGAAAATGGGTAAGACTCACAACCAGCCCCGTAGCTAGGGAATTCTTTGGGAGGGGGCCCTGGGGGGGCCCGCCAGCTAATTAAATGGAAGTACAGTGCACTTTGGGGGCAGCCCTGGAGGGAGGGGGCCCAGAAGAAACACAAGGGGGCCGGGCCCCGTGGGCCCCATGTTAGCTACAGGCCTGCTCACAACAAATGACCTTGGGCAAGCCATAGTTCTGTCAGAGCTGTCCTTGAAAGAGCAGTCCTCGAAAGAGCTCTCTCAGCCCCGCCTACCTCCCAGGGTGTCTGTTGTGGGGAGGGGAAGGGAAAGGAGTTTGTAAGGTGCTCTGAGACTCCGAGTGAAGGGCGGGGTATAAATCCAATCTCTTCTTCCTTCTCCTCTTCTTCTTGTGGAATGTCCTGCCTGAGGATGTCAAGAAAGCTCCCACATTTTAATCCTTCCACAGAATATGCAAAATAGAATTATTCAGGATGGCAGTTCTGTGAAGGGAATATGGCTGTAATAATGTCTGTGAATTTAAAGACCGTTCATGGCATTGGATATACTGTACTATTCGGACTGTTCTATTTTTAACACTGCAATCGAGTTCTGTTACATTGCTTGTTTTTACGATCTTCTTCTTCTTCATGTTGTTTTTAATTGTACTGTACTGCTCTTTTTGCTCTGTTTTTAAATTGTGCAATCTGGCTTGGGTCTCGGTGAGAAAAGAGAACTATAAATGGAGTCAATGAAAAAAATAGATAAATGGAATGGGGGTTCAAACTTCATATGGAGAATTGCCTCATACATTAGCGCACTATGTTTTATAAACTCTCAGGGCTCAAAGGGAATTTCGCTTTGCAATGTCATTTGCATTGTTGCTTCCACACCTTCAAAAATAGATCTGGGGTTTGAACTGGGGATTGAAATGTAGAATTGGGTCTTGACTGGGCAGATCAGTTTTAGGGATGCTCGAACACCCGGCAGTTCGGCCTGCTTCCTGTTCACCAGTTGCGAACAGAGACCTGGTTTTTCGGTGATCAGTTCAGTTAATCAATCTGTTCTTCGAGAGTTTGCCGGTTGCTAGACTGTATTCCCTCAGAGTATTCCTTTCTAACCATGTGGTACAGCTAAGGTTGCCAAACTCCAGGTGGTGGATGGAGTTCTCCTGGGGTTACAACTGATCTCCCGGCAACAGAGATCAGTTCACCTGCAGAAAATGGCTACTTTGGAAGGTGGACTCTATGGCATTATACCACACTGAAGTCCCTCTCCTCCCCACCCCCGCACTTCTCAGGCTCCGTCTCCCAAATCTCCAGGTATTCCTCAAACCAGAGCTAGCAACCCTAAGAACAGGTGTCAGCAACGGTTTTTTCATACATGCATGTTCTTATACAGTCTGATCGAGTACTACCCCCCCCATCATTGTTGCAGAACTGCTCTGCTCAGCAGGCAACGGCTTAAATAGACAATTAGATCACTCACTAACCATAAAAATCAGTCATAAATGAACATTTTATTTCAATAAAATCCTACCCTTCAGTGTTTGTCTAAGTAGTCCTTAGTGACACTAATGGCCACAGATCTGTTTGAATCAGCAGCCTCCTTGTGCGTGCACAGATTTACAAAAACCTGATGCCAACGAGTTCAGCGGCTGTTTGCGGCTGTTTGGCACGAACCAAACAGATCAGATGATCGACTCGTATCTGATCCACACATTCGAACATGGCTAGTTTGACCGTCGAGGGCATTCGTGGTGAAGATTCACAGCATCCCCAATCCGTTTTCATTTTGAAATCTTTCGTCTCCAAGGCTGATATTGTACTGCAGTCTATTTTGCATTTCTCCTACCGTCAGGTTCAAGCTAATATTTAATCTTGAAGCACAGAAATGAGCCCTGAACCTTCCTCAGCAAATTCCATTCTCTCCAGAGAGGTGCTGTCTGAAACGAACCGAGAACAGACCGACGGCCAGCAGATGAGTTAAACACAAAAGCATACCGCTCAGCTAGCAAAGGTTCTGAACTTTGCAAAAGGAGAAAGATATTGGGGAGTGAAGCAAAATGATTATGGAATGTGTGCACAGGTGCTTGGAAGCGGACGCTCAATATAAGCTGCCTGTCCATAGGATGGGCAAGGCAGAGCTGAAAGAGTGGAGTTGTACTCATCAAATAAAAAAATTAGGCTGTTAGATTCGAGTCTGGTAGCACCTTTGAGACTAACCAGAGTTTCAGGATATACGCTTTCAAGAGTCGAAGCTCCCTTCATCAGATACAAGTAGAAATGGAGATCCCTGAGCCCTTATATCCCAGGCAGAAGGAGGAATGTTCCAAAGAAAGGAGTCAGGATGCGAAGGTACGATGCAGAATGGAATTCTGCGAGCTGATTAGAGTGCAGAATGGAATTCTGCGAGCTGATTGAATTCAGCATTGTGCCTTTGGATTCTGACTTCCCTCTTTGCAGCACCCCTCCCACCTTCTAACTGAGACATAAGGACTCAGAGTTCTCCAGTTCTATTCGTGTCTGATGAAGGGAGCTTTGATTCTTGAAAGCTCATCCCCCAAGAAATCCTGTTGGTCTCTAAGGTGCTACCAAATCTAGCTGCTCTGCTGCAGACCAACATGTCTACCCTCTGAAACTTCATTAGGCGTTTATTACAAATTACATAAACAGATCGCACAACAAGAAGCGACACAAATGGAACAATTATAAACTTTAAGGAAGGAGGAAAAAGGCAATTGTTCAAAGCTGCTCACATTCAATTCCCAGAGCCTCATTGCAGCTGGGAGATACCTAACGACTTGATTAGTGATATTAAGGTTTGGGTTAAACAGATGCTATAAAACTCGCCACTTATTGGGTTGCACACATAATGGAGCATTTCTCCCAGATCCAAGGGTCAAGAAGCAAATCCCCAATATTCTCACCTCCTCCTAGCCAGATGTTGGATAAGAACATAAGAGAAGCCTGGTTGGATCAGGCCAATAGCCCTTCCAGTCCAACACTCTGTGTCACACAGTGGCCAAAACCCAGGTGTCATCAGAAGGTCCAGCAGCAGGGCCTGAACTCCAGAAGCCCTCCCACTGTTGCCCTCCCCCAAGCACCAAGAATACAGAGCATCACTGCACGAGACAGAGTGTTCCGTCTAAACTTGTGGCTAATAGCCACTGATGGACCTCTGCTCCAGATGTTCATGCAATCCCCTCTGGCAGCGTTCTATGCTTGTAGCTGCCACCACTTTCTGCAGCAGTGAATTCCGTCTGTTAACAATACTCTTTGGGCGGAGAGGTCAGAAAGCTAGGTTTCTTCTTCCGTTCCCCCCCCCCTCAAGACCTGCAAGGATAGCAGCTCTATTTCAGTGGACCACTGGGCCAAAATGAGAATCCACCTGAGGGACATGTGGATGCTGCCACCATTTTAGAGTGGAACTCGGGCCATTTAAAAGTGCTGACAGTGTGGTAGGAGCAAATTCCCCCCCCCATGCCTTTTCAAGTGCTGAAACTCCAATGCAGATCTGATCATCACAGCATTTTTAAATGGCCTGAGTTCCACTCTAAAATGGCGTCACTATCTATGGGTCAAACGGTGGGTGCCATAACTTTTAGTTTGGCCCACTGTAGG
Source organism: Gekko japonicus (assembly GCF_001447785.1). Classification (NCBI taxonomy): domain Eukaryota; kingdom Metazoa; phylum Chordata; class Lepidosauria; order Squamata; family Gekkonidae; genus Gekko; species Gekko japonicus. The sequence goes on from NW_015164230.1 coordinate 419,906, forward strand.
AGTGCAGATCCCACAAGAAAGAGCTTTTGCATCACCAGTGGCATGTCCCATTTAAATCAGAGGTAGGAGAAGCAGTTGTGTCTTGATATAAATGGATATATCTGTGTATGGAAAGAACACTGCAGGAACTCATATTCCCCAAGCTGTGCTTGCTGGAACGATCTCAATATAGCAATGACAGCTTGCAGGGGGTTGAGCTGGCAGTCTAGATGGAGGGGTATTTAACCCTTCCCACATCGACCAGTTCTCCCCACAAATCCCACCATGGCTGTTTGACCCCCAGCTAGGCTTAATTCCAGTTTCCAAGCCCGTTAGGGGGACAAATACAGTTAAAACCCGCTAGGGGGAAACACTTGCAATGGGGAATGAGCGAGTAGAACAGCAGGCCCACACAACCTGCTGATTTAGCCCTGTGCTCCCCCCAGGCATTAGATTTATGAGGGAAATATGACGTTGGGATTCTCGTCTTGTCTCTTATAATGTCACCCCAACACTGTGAGCATGAATGTGTGTGTGCAAGCAGAGTGGTATAATGCTGGAGGAGGGCAGTGTGCTTCCACGAATGGTTGCGGGCCCGGACGATGCCCGAGCACGATCATACGTCCCCCCGCTTTCCTCTACCCCCACTCCGACTCTGCCTTTCAGACCCTCTTTCTGTGGTGACGGAGCCTAGATCTTTGTCTTTCCCCGAGAGATGATTAGCGGCGCGTCGAGGGGGGAAAAAAAAGAATGAATGAATGCCTGCGTTTGGAGACAGAAAGGGCCCGCTTGGCATTTCTCACTGATTCAGGCAGAGAGAAAGGAGCAGGAAAGGAACCCACCCTGTGAATGGTAATTAGCCCCAAATGAGCACGCATGGCCACAAAGCCGGCAGCTGGGACGGCAGGCCTCAAAGAGCTATTTCTCTGTGTTTGCAAATATTGAAGGCCACGTACTGCACGGGGGGGGGGGGTGTTGTGCAAAAGTTGGGCCAAGCCCAGGGTGGGGAAGAATGGGGAGGCAGAGGGATGGCGGCGACCCACAATCCTCCGGGGTGCCTTGTGTTGCCTTGCTACAGACTGTCGAGTGCGGCGAGGCCTCGTATTTATCGAGATGCTGGCAAAAGCGAACAGAAAGGACAAACAGCCCGTTGGCGTCTTCCTTTAAAGCGCCTCCTCTCTCGGTATCGTGCCCATCGAGGATTTTCCACTTTGCTTGCCAGCTACAGGGATTCACCATCTCAGGAACACTTTTAAAAACATCTTTTATTGTTTTGGAAACATTTTAAAGCCATCTTTCCACCCAGTTTAGGGTCTGCGAGGAGGCGAACGTTTTTTGGGTTTTTTTAAAGTTAAAATGAGACTAAAAGCACATCTAAATATCTGAAGAAAAAATTAGAACAGAACACATAAACAAATAAGCGCATGAACGGGATGAAGGGCCAGTGAGAATCACAGAGGGAATACCGGACGAAGCAAACAAACAAAAAAGACTTCGCCCGCAGGTGGCGGGGCAATGAGAGAAAGGGACAGATGAATGTCCCCGGGGAGGGAAATCCATAATTTTGGTGCCACAACTGAGAAAGCCCTCTCTCAGGATGCCACCCATCTATCCTCAGATGGCGGAGCTTTTGAAGATGACTGCAGTGGTCAGGTTGGCTTATCTGGGAATATGTAGATCAAGACGGATCGCCAAGTTTGTTTGTAGCAGTAGAAAAGAGCAAGAGTCCAGTAGCACCTTAAAGACTAACAAAATCTGGTGTAAGGCATAAGCTTTCATGAGTCACTGCTCACTTCAGATACAGCTGGAATGTAAGTCCAGCGTATAACTGAAGAGTAGAGTGATTTCAGATACTTAATGACAATAGAGTGTAGGGATTAGGCAGTCCTTAAAGTATGCCGGCCCCAAGCTGTATAAGGGTTTAAAGATCAATACCAGGATTTTAAATTAGGCACAGTAGCAAATTGGGAGACAGAATAGATGGGAAAAGACTGGAGCGATAGGATCCCTAAAACCCACTCCAAGCAGAACTCTGTCTGCAGCATTCTGCATCAATGGTAACTTTTAGACACTCTCCAAGGGCAACCTCACATAGAGCACATTGTAGTAGTCTAATCTAGATGCTTTCCAGGGCATGCACCACTGTGACAAGAACGTTTTTGCCCAGGACGGGCCACAGCTGGCTCACCAGCTGAAGCTGGTGAAAGGCACTCCTGGCCATCACTGCCACATACAGGGATTTGTCTTTATTTCTTTACATCCCACCTTCCTCCCCAGTTGGGACTCAAAGCAGCTTACAACATCATTCTCCCCTTCTCCATTTTCTCACAAAAACAGCTCTGTGAGGTAGGTCAGGCTGAGACTTTGTGATGGGACCAGAGTCACCCAGTGAGCTTCCATGGGAGAACTGGGGATTCGAACCGGGGTCTCCCAGGGTCCTAGTCTGCCGCTGTATCCACTACATCATACTGGCAAGCAGGATTGCCATCCCCCAGTTGGGGTGGGGTTTTCCCCGATTTGGGGGGCTCCAATCCACCCCAAACTAGCCCCTTCCCATGTCGGCATCGCCGGTGCGAAGATGTCACCTGGTAGTGATGTCATCGCATTGCTGACATTGTGGGAGTGATCCTCTAGTTTTGAGGCAAACGTTTTAGTTTTGATGGCAAAAAGCCACAGAGTTTGGCCCCAAAACTAGAGCGTCACCCGCCCTCTGACAGCAACAACGCGATGATGTCACTGTCATGGGCGTGGATGAGGGTGAGCTGACGGAGCCTGCAGAAACCACAGCTGGCCCCTCCGAAGCAGCAGAGGAGGATAGCTGGCAGTTGCCTGTAGCAGCAGTCTTCACACCTGGCCCAGATAAAAAGGAATAACTGCAAGCTGAAAGTCCTCCTGAATCACCCCCACGTGTGACTCGTTTAAGGGAGCGACTGCAGCAAAACTTAGCAACCTGACAAAGAGAGGCCAGGCTACAAGGGAGACACTCAGCCAGCCCAGAGTTCTAAGAGGAGCCTGGCCGATCGTGCAGCTGGCATTGGTAGCAGCATTTAACTCCACACTCTGGGCAGTACTCTTTGTGGAAGCAACAAATCAGCTTTGTGCTGCTTGCATCCACTTCAGCTTGGCTCTTGCACATAGACCTTCGGCCCCCCTGGCTTAGGATTGGGCTCTGTGTTCCTGACTCCTGACCCCAGCTTGGCTTTTTGGATTTTGCACTGTCCTCTTGGCTCCTGACCTTGGCCTGTTCTGGACTCTCTTTGGACTGGCACCCCAGCCTGTGACAGTCACTTTCGTGCACAGCAGAAGATCCCCCTGCTGGATTGGAGGTAGGACCTGGCGACCCGACTGGGGGGTGAAGCTTTTCACAGTGCACCAATGTTCCCTCTAAGCTGTGGACTCTTGTGAGCAAAAATTCTACTTTGTGAGCTACTGGTAGTAAAGTTGTGAGCAAGAGATTTGGCTACTCTATAAATTAGTTTGCTCTGGAGCCATCCTCCGTGAGCTCAGACAAAAATGTGTGAGCCGGAGACTAAAAAGCTGTGAGCTAGCTCACACTAACTCAGCTTAGAGGGAACACTGGTGCAGACATCAACTGTTATCACCTGAGTGGGAAGTTGCCTGCCCTTATCGCCACGCCCGTAAGAGCTTCATTTACTTAATTTCTGCACAACAGATTGCCATTCAGTAATGTCGCGGAGCTGGTGGATATTAAGCCACCGGAGAAGACTGCAATTCAAAATGCAGGTGGCATTTATATGGGCACATATATAAAATTTTTACAGTCACACATTCTTTTTTGGGGGGCAATTTATGGATATCATCGTTGTGGGACCTGGAGTAAAAAAAAATTGTGTTCGTATACAGACTAGACTAGAGTTTTATATCACAGGTGTGCTCCAGGTTGTAATCAATGTGTGATTTGTATAAATTGTGATGCTGATAAGGTAAAGGTTCCCTTGCTCGAAAGCCAGTCGAGTCCGACTCTAGGGTTGCGGTGCTCATCTCCATTTCAAACCCGAAGAGCCAGCGCTGTCCGAAGACGTTTCCGTGGTCATGTGGCCGGCATGACTAAGCACCAAGGCGCACGGAACGCTGTTCCCTTCCCACCGAAGTGGTCCCTATTTATCTACTTGCAATTTCTTGCTTTCGAACTGCTAGGTTGGCAGGAGCTGGAACTAGAGACGGGAGCTCACTCCGTCATGCGGCAACTCGGGTCTCGAACTGCTGAACTACTGACCTTCCACAGCCTGCAGTTCAGCGTCTTAGCCACTTGAGGCACCGCAGCTCCTTGTGATGCTGATAGAGTGCCGTTAAAACATAGGAGCCAGGCTAGTAACAAAACAAAAAATCATCACCATTCTGGCTTGGCTACTTGAATGCTGTTTCAAAGGGCAGCCCTTGCTGATCTCCGGTGGAACCGCTAGATGTATCCAGGGCTTTTTTTTGTAGAAAAAGCCCAGCAGGAACTCATTAGCATATTAGCCCACAACCCTGACAGCACAGCTTATTAGCATATTAGGCCACACCCCCATACCTTCCCTTGGCTTGCTTGGGCGCCCCGCGACTGCAGGGAGCCCAGGCAAGCCAGCCCTTGGACAGGCCACATCCCGTCAGGCACGAGTCTGGCAAAGATCGCCTCGGAGGGCAAAGATCGCCTCGGAGTCGCCAGTGGGGTCGCTCTCCAAGCCTTCCCTCTGTAGCCACGCACACAGATGTTTTGGCTGTAGTGGGCGTGGCCAACTCTGAAGCCAGCCGGAACTCCGTTCCTGTGCGTTCCTACCCCAAAATAGCCCTGGATGTACCACTCCAGGAGCACATTAGAGACCAACAAGATGTTTAGGCTGTGAGCTTTCCAGAGTTGTGTTTCTGCCATGTGGGACCACAGAATCATTGAAGGCTACAGTGCTAGTAACTCAAGTTGGGTCACGAAACGATCGAGAGACCACACTGGCCGTAAACTCTGAAAATGTATTGCTAGGGGGGGAAATGACAGATAAGATAAGAAGCCAAAGGGGTCTCTTTTGATCCATCAAGTTGCTCTGAGCTTGCGAGTAGTGGCTGACGGGATCTGTCACAGAGCCTTTCAATCAGCCGAGCAAGAACTCCGCATATTCCCCGAGCTAGGTTCTTGCAATGATTAATTCCCCTCATTTTCAAACATGTCTATTTAGGATAGATTTCTCAAGCCCCTTCCGTTTTCCCTCCCACCGGCTCTCGATCTAAATTTATGCACCGAGTTAAAGGCCTGCTTCTTTCCCCCAGATGTAGCTCTTGTCCTTGTATGACTCCAGAAAGGGCAAAGATCGCGAGAGGAGAGAGTGACTTAGCAGATATGAGCTAGACAGGGAGGACATCCAACCAGAATTCTTAATCCATCTTTGTGCCAAGTAGGATCCTCCCCAAGGGTGCATCTATGCTCAGCCATTTCCAGTTTCTGCCAATCGCTGCACTTTCTCGCTGGTTTTGGGAAGCTATACGAATGGGTCCTGTGTCTGCGTCAGCTGTCCTGTTCTTTGGGGCTGCCCTCAAATCTCCAGGGATTTCCCAACCAATGCTCCCTCTGAGCTGTGGAGTCTTGTGAGCACAAATTCTACTTTGTGAGCTACTGGCGTTAACATTGTGACCGAGCAATTTGGCTACTGCATAAATTAGTTTGCTCCGGAGCCCTCCTTCCTGAGCTAAGACAAAAAGTGTGTGAGCCGTAGGCTAAAAAACTGTGAGCTAGCTCACACTGACTCAGCTTAGAGGGAACACTGTTCCCACCTCTATCTGGGGACCTTCCCCCCCACACACACACCCATTCCCCGCTGGTGGTCAAGGGCCCCTAGGTGTAAAGCCGTAGAGTCCACCTTCCAAAAAGCAGCGGTTTCCTCCAGGGGAACTAAGTTCTGACAGAAACGAAAACCGTGTACAAACCACAAATAATCCAAAAAGTATATTGTGTCGTTTATGTGCAAAATTATATCAGACTCCGACAAAATGATTATTCCACACACTACAAAGAATAAACTCGCAACTAGGCGGTGTTCACACAGGATACACCTACCATAGTGCTTGTAGGAAAAGTCCCATCATTGTTATAGGTTCTTCTTTTGGAAGAAGCAACGGCGATACACGGAAAAGGTATAGCTAGCAGACGCGTGAAGCATTGACGGAACCTACGGATTTATTTTCAAGCATGGATGATTTTTTTTTCCTTCTGCTGAAAACATCAAGTATTGGTGACCTTTTTTCCTCATTGAAGGAGACAAGACAGTGCAATTTTCACCTGCTTTGGGAAAGCATTTGTGCATAGAGGTGTTCACCTACGATGGGACTTTTCCTACAAGCACTATCGTAGGTGTATCCTGTGTGAACACCACCTAGTCGCGAGTTTATTCTTTGTAGCATATGGAATAATAAAAGAAAGAGAAGAAGAAGAGAAGAGATTAGATTCATACCCCGCCCTTCAGTACCCAAAGGTGTCTCAGAGCAGCTTACAAACTCCTTTTCCCTTCCCCTCCCCACAACAGACACCCTGTGAGGTCGGTGGGGCTGAGAGAGCTCTTGACAGAAACGGCTCTTTTTCAAGGACAGCTCTTATCAGAACTATGGCTTCCCCAAGGTCACCCAGGAGGTGCAAGTGAAGGAGTGGGGAATCAAACCCAGTTCTCCCAGATTAGAGTCCGCGCACTTCATCACTACACCAAACTGGCTCTCACACCAAACTGGCTCTTACCTCCAACTCCTGAAAAGCTTCATCTTCAGGGTTTGCTATTTTATTTTTGGTTCCAACTGAAAGCGGGTTTAACTATTATTGTAAATAGGGGCCTGGAGACCTTGTACTATGACGGGTGATCATTTTCCCTGGAGAAAATGGCTGCTTTGGAGAGTGGACTCTATGGCATTGCACCCTGCTGAGGCCCCTCCCCTCCCCAAACCCCGCCCTCCATAGCCTTCCCTCCCCAAACCCCGCCCCCATAGGCTCCACTGCCCTTCAGTACCCAAAGGTGTCTCAGAGCAGCTTACAAACTCCTTTCCCTTCCTCTCCCCACAACAGACACCCTGGGAGGCGGGTGGGGCTGAGAGAGCTCTTGACAGAAACAGCTCTTTTTTTCAAGAACAGCTCTTATCAGAACTGTGTCTTGCCCAAGGTCATCCAGCAGGTGCAAGTGGAGGAGTGGGGAATCAAACCCGGTTCTCCCAGATTAGAGTCCACGCACTCAACCACAACACCAAATAATTTTGTCGGAGTCAGTGTGACTTTATCATCTTATTTATTTCCAATTTTTTTGAAGTCGTGTTGACTTTGTCTGAGGTACATTTTACATATAAACGATTTATTTATTTATTTATTTATTTATTAGACTTTGACCCCGCCCTCCCGCCAAGGCGGCTCAGGGTGGCTTACAATAGTTTAAAACCAACCTAACAATGAATACAATACAAGTCTAAAACATTACAGTCAATACAATATACTTTTTGGATTATTTGTGGTTTGTACCCCGTTTTGGTTTTGCTTTCTACCACCGGGAGGCTGGCGACCTGAGGTGAAACGTGGAGGCCAGAGCCGGCCGTGGAGTGAGGCCCGATGTGCCTGCGAGAGAGAGAGAGAGAGTCGGAGATTTTGGCAGGGGCAACAACGCGGAGGGGAGCCCGGCTCGGAGGCGCTGGCGAGACGAGGCCTTTGGTGCGCCTCCAGCTCCCCGGCTGCTGGCAGGCCCTCCCGGCCCAGGCTTCCCAAAGGGGCTTTGTCTCCGAGAGGAGTTCTGGGCCGCCTCAGATGGCAGGCTCCCTCGGCGGCTCGCCTCTCCGCAGCCAGGGGAGCTGGGTGCTGCGAGAAGGAATGTTCCCTCCTCAATGCCCACCAAATCCATGCATGACAGGCTTGAAATCGGACTGTCAGTTCCCGTCTGGACAGCCCTTCACCCCCCATTCGATCTGCCTTGTTAGGCTCCCCTCGCCATTCATCCAGCACAAACAAACCACTTAACCCCGGGCTCACATACACAACCCACCACTCACCCTCCGCTCTCTCCCCCCCCCCGCCACAACACTCCCCGACCAGAAGGTGCCCGCGGGTAGACACTCCCAAAGGGAAAGGAGAAAGGAAAACTTGGCCGCACTCTCGGGCACGTCCCCCTGTGCCGGGCAGCCCACCAGTGCGGGTGAGAGAGGGTCGAGCGTTGGGGCCGTCACCTCAGAGGAAAGGGAGCGGTGGTGGATCCTAGACGCACCCCCCCTTCGGCGAGCGAATCCTCGTGCTGCGACTGTGTGGCGACTCAGAAGAATCTATTTATTATTTATTTACCTCAGGTATGCCCCACCTTGGCAAATAGAAGGGGAAGTCGTGGAAGTAGTGACAGACTTCACGTTCCTGGGATCCCAGATCACCCCAGACTGTGACAGCAGCCATGAAATTAAGAGACGCCTGCTCCTTGGGAGGAAAGCGATGGCGAACCTAAACAGCATGATAAAAAGTAGAGACATCACCCTGCCAACAAAAGTCCGCATGGTCAAAGCAATGGTATTCCCAGTAGTCATGTATGGCTGCGAGAGTTGGACTATAGTGGTTAAGAGCCAGTTTGGTGTAGTGGTTAAGTGTGCGGACTCTAATCTGGGAGAACTGGGTTTGATTCCCCACTCCTCCACGTGCACCTGCTGATGTGACCTTGGGTCAGTCACAAGCTCTGGCACAGCTGTCCTTGAAAAAGAGCAGTTTGTGTCACTCAGCCCCACCCACCTCACAGGGTGTCTGTTGTGGGGAAGGGAAAGGAGTTTGTAAGCCGCTCTGAGACTCCAAGTGAAGGGCGGGGTATAAATCCAATCTCCTCTGGTATTCCCAGTAGTCATGTATGGCTGCGAGAGTTCTTCTTCTAGGAAGGCCGGGCGCCGAAGAATAGATGCTTTTGAACTATGGTGCTGGAGAAGACTCTTGAGAGTCCCTTGGACCGCAAGGAGATCAAATCAGTCAATCCTAAAAGAAATCAACCCTGACTGTTCCCTGGAAGGCCAGATAATGAAAATGAAGCTCAAATACTTTGGCCACCCAATGAGAAGGGAGCACTCACTGGAGAAGACCCTGATGCTGGGAAAGATTGAAGGTCAAAGAAGACGGGGACGGCAAAGGATGAGATGGTCAGACAGTGTCATCGATGCAACGGACATGAAGTTGAGCCAACTTCAAAGGACGGCGGAAGACAGGAAGGCCTGGCGGGATGTGGTCCATGGGGTCGCGAAGAGTCGGACTCGACTGTGTGACTGAACAACAAAAATGCCCCACCTTTCTCCCCAATGGGGGCCCAAAGCGGCGTAGGACATTCTCTTTTCCTCCATTTTATCCTCCCAACGACCCTGTGAGGTAGGTTAGGCAGAGAGTGTGTGTGACTGGCTTGACGCCACCCAGTGACCTTTCATGGCAGAGTGGAGATTCGAACCTGGGTCTCCCCATACTAGTCCAACCACTACACCACGCTGGGTCTCTGGCATGATGTCAACAACTACCATGCATGCACATTTCGTCTGATGTGCACCATAGGTGTCATGTTTCTGGTCTGAAGTATACTGGGTGGCTGAGAGTCAGTCTGGTGCTGTGTTCCCTCTAAGCTGAGTCCGTGTGAGCTAGCTCACTGTTTTTTAGCTTCCGGCTCAAAGATTTTTGTCTTCGCTCAGGAAGGATGGCTCCAGAGCAAACTGATTTATGCAGTAGCCAAATCACTCGCTCGCAACTTTAATGCCAGTAGCTCACAAAGTAGAATTTTTGCTCACAAGACTCCACAACTTACAGGGAGCATTGGTCTGGTGTAGTGGTTAGGAGCACGGACTCTAATCTGGAAGCGAACTCTACAATGAGAGCCAGTTTGGTGTAGTGGTTAAGTGCGCGGACTCTAATCTGGAAAAACCAGGTTTGATTCCCCCACTTCTCCACATGCAGCTGCTGGTGTGACCTTGGGTCAGTCACAAGTTTTCTCAGAGCTGTTCTCTCAAGGGCAGTCCTGGAAAGAGCTCTCTCGGCCCCACCTGCTTCACAGGGTGTCTGTTGTGGGGAGGGGAAGGGAAAGGTGGATTGTAAGCCGCTCTGAGACTCCAAGGGAAGGGCAGAGTAGAAATCCAATCTTCTCCTCCTCCTCTTCTTTTTCTTCTTCTCCTTCTCCTCTTTCTCCTCCTCTTTCCTCTTCCTCTTCTTCAATGGACTCTATGACATTATATCTTCCTGCTATCCCTCCATTCCCCAAACCCTGCCCTCTCCCCAGATCTCCAGGAATTTAAATTTCTTTTGAGTTCCTGTCCACAGGGCATGAAAGCTTAGAAGGGCACTCAAGAGTGGCACCTTCCATACATCTCCAACGATCCCCCTTTCTGCTAAGTGCCCAGTCCTGCTGTATCCCACCTAGGTCATGGTGAGTCTTTCCAAAGCATTCCCAAAGGGTCCTGCTGAAGGTCCCACTCTGGAGTGCCTTTCTCAGCTTTCTTGTCCCGTGGAAGGGAGTTCAGAAGGTATTTAAATGCCCTCTGAGCTATTTCTTCCTAGGAACTGCCAGGCTCACTGCCTTGTCCCGTGAGCCTTGTCCCTTGAAAGAAAGGGCTAGAAACAGGCTCAGAGCTTCCCCCTTTAAAGACAGAGACTCCAATTAATTTAGGTAAAGGTAAAGGTTCCCTTGCTCGAAAGCCAGTCGAGTCCGACTCTAGGGTTGCGGTGCTCATCTCCATTTCAAAGCAGAAGAGCCAGCGCTGTCCAAAGACGTTTCCGTGGTCATGTGGCCGGCATGACTAAACACCGAGGCGCACGGAACGCTGTTCCCTTCCCACCGAAGCGGTCCCTATTTATCTACTTGCAATTTCTTGCTTTCGAACTGCTAAGTTGGCAGGAGAAGGAACTAGAGACGGGAGCTCACTCCGTCATGCGGCACCCGGGTCTCAAACTGCTGAACTACCGACCTTCCACAGCCTGCAGTTCAGCGTCTTAACCACTTGAGCCACCACAGCTCCTCCCAATTCATTTAATTAACTGTAATTTAGATGCCCCCAAACAAACAAGAAATCCTGGCTATGGGCCTGGCCCTGGCTAGTATTTGGATGGGAGAGTCGTGACATGGAGGCAAGCAATGGTGAACTACTCTGAATGTCTCTAGCCTCAAAAACCCTACAGCAGGGGTGTCAAACATGCGGCCCGGGGGCTGGATTAGGCCCCCGGAGGGCTTCTATCAGGCCTGCAGTGGAACTGGCTGTCTCCTGCTGCTTTTTCCAGTTCTGCTGCTGCTGCGTCATCGTAGGTTTGCAGCTTACAGATACACACACCCGAACAGCATACTCAAGACTGCAACAGCACAGACATTTTGAGGCAATAATTCAGAGCAAGCGGGGCCAGTTATCAGACACGGTTAAATAAACAACACATTGCAAGAGTGCTGATGTTTTAAGCATGTTTTTATTTTAAGTAAAAAAACCACCCTTGTGTGTGTGTCCTTCATAATGTTAATATCTCTGCTACCCGGCATTATATTTTATGACACACGTGCCCCGGCCCAACAAGGTCTCATTTATGTCAGATCCGGCCCTCATAACAAATGAGTTCGACACCCCTGCCCTACAGGGTCTCTCTTAAGTCAGCTGTGATTTGACTGCAGGGTCCACCACACCACTTTCGATGCCACTAATTCCCTCTCTCCTCTGGCTCTTTTCCTAATACCTTGTTCCAGCCGGTGTGGAAGGTTCTTGACCCAACACTGTCCCTCTTGATCTTCTGTGTCTTCCCCGATGGGAATTGGTGGTAATTTTCTAACCCCCCACTCCTCCTCAGACAATTGCTGATATCAGATTCATTTCCCCCTCTTTTATTTGTAATTTTCATAAATCCCAGGGATAAGCTCTATTAACAGGAAAAAAGGACAATAGGAAACCATGTATATTCATGGAGCGGAAAACCGTTTTTGACGTTTCCCTGTGATCCCTGGGAGAAAAAATTAAGCAAATCCCACACAGCCTTTCTCCCCTCAGCTCCCCTTTTAGAGTATATAAATGTATTAATATTAAACAAATTGGATTCGGGACTGTCAAAAAATCACATTTTGAAATAGGGGTTTTGAAATCCTCCCCGATAGGAGATAATGAGGATTTCCTGTGGAAGTCTGCCAAGTTTGGGAAGCCCGAGGGAAAACACAACGATGTTTTCTGCAGAAGGTATTTTTCCACCCACCTCTCCTCGAAAGCGTTGCTCTGCTGTTCCTTTGGACTACCCAGCGAGAATGAGACCCATTGTGTCTCTAGCCCATGACGTCATGAAGACTCGTGGCAGGTAATGGTATGGTTTCTTGGGGGGGGGGGTTCTTTTTTAACGGAAGACTTGAAATCTTGGCAAACATTTTAAAATCTCAACGTTCCTTCCACCCCCAAGGCCAAGTATAAATGTAAAGATAGCGTCATCTAGGAAAGGCGGGCCCAATTGCACGAGACGCTGGACTCGTCCATGTTTGGGTTCTTGGTACAAGCTTGCTGGGGGCCGGACAAAATTCTAGGAGCTCTGATCACCGCGGGGGTGGGGGAAATGCAAACTGGCAGGTCTTGACATTTGCTTTCACACATCTGGGTTGTGTCTAGGTGATGGGAAGGAGACCCAGAGGATACTGATGTTAGGGGGGGGGGCTCACAGTGAATCTTGGCAAGCCTGCCGAAGATCTAGGTTTGCCATTTGCCTCCCCGCCCTCGATGATTTGAGTGGAAGAAAAATGGCAGGGGGAATCATGTTAACAGTGACGCTCTAGGGATTTCCCTAATCTTTACTGAAAGACCATAGACATTGGAGGGATCCCTAGAACATCACCCGGAAGTGACATCACATCCTCCAAACTGCCCCCCCTAGAAGTGCGCTAGGGGTTTCCATTAATCTCTATGGTCTTAACCATAAAGACTGGGGAAAGTCCTGCATTGTCACTGTAATGTATTCAGAAGCTGCCATGAATGCATTAAGATGTATGTGAAACATCTCATAAGGAAGCAATGTTAAGCTTCGTCTTGGGCAGGGATTCCAGCCCAAGGCAAATGTGTCCAATCCCGTTCAAGCAAACTGTAAGCGGGAACAAAGGTGATTGGCTCTTATTCGCTCAACCGTATTGGTTGTTATGTGTATAGTAGGCGTGGCTATATTAGCCGGGAAATGTTTAAATACCGAGCAGCTACTATGGACAAGCTGTTCGGGCTATCAGATGTTGTACCGTGTTGGAGAAGTGTTTGTGTTGAAGATTAAAACTTGAGTTTTTGCTGAAATCACTCGCTGACTATTTGTTAAGCGCTGGACTTAACAGTCACGGAGGATGTGATGTCACATCCCCTGAAACTCCTCCTTCCCCAGACGCACCGCTACTTAGAACTGCGAAAAGTAGGTGGAGGCGTATGGATTGGGACCAGGCGCTCCAGAAGAGAAAATTTCACCCCTCCCAAGCTTCTTTAAGCCCCGCGGCATGTGGGGGGAGGAATAGACGCCCATGTGGTTTCCCTTTTCCAGTGTTTAAAGGTGAGACTGATTTATAGCATTTTATCACCCCAAGCCGGGAGGGCGGGATAAAAATCTAATAAATCAAACTCAAATCAAATCAAGCAAGAGACATGCACCTCTTCCTATGGCATTACACCCTCCCCTTCCCAACCCCCAAACTCCCCAGGCTCCACCCCCAAATCTCCAGGGATTCTCTGACAGGGAGCTGGTAGCCCTATGACTGCCTGAGGTTGTTTCAGGGCAGGAAAAATAGCCCCGGGGCTGCGGCAGGGGGAATACAGGCTGGGTGCCATTTTTTTCCAGTCTGCAATTGGTTGACCTATTTGCCTTTCACAACAACCCTGCATGGTAGTGCTGTTGGAAGTGTTGTACGCACAGTTTATATGTGACACTGTTATGCACTCAGCACTTCGTCTGCCTTAGTAGACTAACCTTAGTGGACCCGGTTAGCACCTATGACATACACAGATATATAGATATGTTAAGTGCCATTGATGATTCTAATTACAGAGATAGAAATCAATTATGAATATATATATTGAACTTTGGTTCAATGCTTAAATGCATTCTGGGGGAAATGCTAAATGCTGACTGGCAGTAACTGATTGCTTATGACCTTGCTCGTGATGGCTAGCTGTGACTGCGCATGTTCCTGATGTCAGCTTGCTTGCGTTAGATGGAGAACATACTGCATGATGTACCCATATCTGTTGCATTAGATACTTTTTGGAACTCCACAGCCTGAGAAGAAGGCCTATTGATTAGCTGTAGGAGGTGCATTTTTGCCTGTGAAAATCCAACCCACAGGTTCGGGCCCAATCAGAATGGCGTGACAGATATATGACAAAGCTTGATGGAACCAATAATTCTGATTTATTTGCAAAGCGTCATAGTGGGTTTAAAACCCTATGTCTCCTATTGTAACCTTAGGGAGAGCTGTGGGTATTCGAGGATTCAAAACCTTGTTGTACCTGTATTTTCTCTCCTTTATTAATAAAGTTTTTAGCCTGGATTCTACTCTACAGGACTGTGCCGAGTGCTTTCTCAAATTGGGCTGGGGAAGCACAACCCGTGACGGAGTTTTCTGTCTTACAGAAGGAAAGTAACTAGCCCAAAGTCAACCCATGAACTTCCAGATCTGAGGCGGCCTTCAAATAGGAGTGCCAGCTCTGGGTTGGGAAATACCTGGCAATTTGGGAGGTGGAGCCTGTTGGAGAAGCGGCAGCCTGCTGAGAGTCTAGTTACTGTAATGAATTAGTTCATTATCGTATGCCAGTGTGTGTACTAGAGCTAGGAGATCCTAAGATTGTCTGGCATCCAGAAGTTCTAGCTTTTTATCATTATGCACCACCAGGTGGCGAGCAAGACTTGTTCTTAAGGCAAGAGACATTTCAGAGGTGGTTTGCCGTCGCCTGCCTTTGCCTCCCAGCCCTGGTGTTCCTTGGAGGTCTAATCCTGGCTAATCCAGGGGTGTCAAACATAAGGCCCGAGGGCCAGATCCGGCCCATCCAGGGCTCTTATGTGGCCCGTGAGCAACTGATGCAAGGGAGGAAGCGCTGAGCGGGCGAGTGGGCGGAACTGCTCCATTGTGGCTTCATCATGGCAGAACAACCTCGTCTGCAGCAGTGTAGGAGCATTTGCCCAGCGCTGCACTGCTGCCTCTCCTGTGTGTGTTTTCCTCTGCACCCCGCTCCCAGCTCATGGGGCCTTGCAGTGAGGGTACCCCAACTCGGAGCTTACCAGCTGATGTCCTTTATACAGTTTCTACCTCTGGTACCTGGCATCACGTTTTATGGCACACGTGGCCCGGCACGACAAAGTCACATTTATGTCAGATCCGTAGGGTTCCCAGCGGGGGACTTTGGGGGCGTTCCTGGAGGGGGTGGGCATCCCCAACGTGATGACGTCAAGTTGGGGACGTCTGCCTCTTCCCCCCCACCCGCCCATGTGCCGGATCTCCAGAAACGGCAGTTCCCTGCACTTAAAGTAGCCGGCAGCCGGCGTTTCCCCTTTAAGAGCAGCTGCGTTTCCCTTTTAAGAACGAAGCTGGCATTTCCCTGCAAGCTTGAGGATTTCGCGCTTTGGAGGAAACACACTTAAAGGGAGAGAGATGGGTGGCTGTGGGTGTTGGGGGTGGGGCTTCCCCCACCGGCCATCGGGCCAGGGGCGGGTAGAACCCCCCCCAAAACGGGCCCCCTGGCAAACCGGGGGGGGGGGTTTGGCAACCCTACAGACCCGGCACTCCTAAACAAATGAGTTTGACACCTCTGGGCTAATCGAGACCCGGCTCCTTCCCCGCACCTGCTGCCACTCAGGGGCCCTGGGATGGATGGGAAGTCGTGGGGCCTGGCCAGTAAGTTAGGGGGCGTAGCCCCGAGATGCCCCACTGTAGCTACGGGCTTGTCGGGTTCTTTTCTGAACTCTGCCAACAGGGAGGGCAGGGCTTGGGGAGGGGAGGGACCTCAGCAGGGTGCAAACGCCATAGAGTCCATCCTTCAAAGCAGCCATTTTCTCTAGGGGGGCTGATCTTGGTCATCTAGAGATCAATTGTAATAGCGGGAGATCTCCAGGCACTACCTGGAAGTTGGCAACCCTACCTCCTAACCTCCCAGGTCTGGTTCAGTCACGCAATGTCTGTTACCTGGATGAATCTTTATGGAGAGAGCTGTGTGAACTGGCTTGGAACTTACCAACAGCCACAAAGACTTCATCAGAAGCAAGCGGAGAAATCCGGAGCCTCCGGGTTTAAAGCAATCGGATCGGCACGTTAACGGAGAATCGCCGAAACGGCCAGATTAAGCGAATAGATTCAATTTAGAGGGAGAAGAAACCGCTCAGAGCCTTTTCAGAAAGCTCAGACTCCTTCATTAACTTCGCGGACGCCGGAGATAACATAGATATTAACAGGCGCAAGCCTTTTGTCCTGGTGAAATGATATCTCCCCCCCCCTCCTAATAACCCATTGTGAGAAATCTCATTCTAATTCTGGGGTGCGTCGGGAATCCCGTGAGAGATTTGCTTGCGTGGGCCACAAGAAAGAAATTAAACAAGGAGACCCCAAAGCACCCTGCCTTCCATAGAGGCTGCTTGCTGCATATCGGCATGATTAACCGTAGGATCTCAAACACAGTTACACTAAGATGGGGAGCCGTGTTCGTCTGTCTGCGGCAGGATAAAAGAGCAAGAGTCCAGGAGCACCTGAAAGACTAGTAAAGAAGTATCTGAGTAAAGAAGTGTTAAATAGCGGCGATGGTGGAATGGCGAGGCATCGGATCGACGGAGCGAGGCAGCAGAGTGACGGAGGCAGAGACGGAGGCGGAGCCATAGGAGGCCGTGGTGACGTGCGCAGGCGCAACGGAGCCGGATTGGACGTTAGCTGGGCTGTAAGTCAACACGTACCACGCACTAGAGGAGCCCGCCGAGAAAGAAAGCTGCCGGACCGAAAAGACCTCGCCAGACACCGGAAAAGCCAGAAACATCGGAACACCGACGCCCGAAAAGACCGGCCGGGAACAAGCCGAGAACAGCGAGCCCTGCCACTTGGGTGCCAGTAGGTAACCCCGACCCCTGTAAAACATGTGGCCTTAGTTAGGGATAATTCGGAACTGTGTAAACCGCTCAGAGACCCTTCGGGGTTTGGAGCGGTATAGAAGTCTAAAGTATAAAGTATAATCTAAAGTATTAAATAGTGGGTTCCATGGATGAGCAGGCTCGAGTCTAGTGAATCAGCTCAGCTTTATTTCAGCAAGACAAGACCCCAGAGCCGCAGCTCTGTTAAATAGCATGCAGTTGCCACACCCCAAACACACCCCACTCCCAATGATAGGCTATTTACATAACACGACTTCTTGATTGGTTACTTCCAGAATCCTGGTAGGCTATTGTTCTTGTGCTCCAAGCTCAGCCAGTCTCTGGTGTGACATACCTGGAATGGTTCAGTCCCAATACATAACAAGAAGTATCTGAAGAAGAGGTATCTGGAGAAGGGAGCCGTGACTCACGAAAGCTCCTCCCCTGCCACAAATTTTGTTAGTCTTTAAGGTGCTTCTGGATTCTGGCCCTTTTTTAGAGTTACACCTTTCTGATTCTATTAAAGAGGCTCAACCCTGAAGGAACACAACAGCCCAACATGCCTGTCCCTGAGGAAGAGGGGTCATTGGAATGCATGAAACGCAATAGTTCAAAGTCTATCTTTTTGGGGGGTATAAGGATGAAATAGGAGCTGCGGTGGCTCAAGTGGTTAAGACGCTGAACTGCAGGCTGTGGAAGGTCGGTAGTTCAGCAGTTCGAGACCTGGGTGCCGCATGACGGAGTGAGCTCCCGTCTCTGGTTCCAGCTCCTGCCAACCTAGCAGTTCGAAAGCAAGAAATTGCAAGTAGATAAATAGGGACCACTTCGGTGGGAAGGAAACAGCGTTCCGTGCGCCTTGGTGTTTAGTCATGCCGGCCACATGACCACGGAAACGTCTTCGGACAGCGCTGGCTCTTCGGCTTTGAAACGGAGATGAGCACCGCAACCCTAGAGTCGGACTCGACTGGCTTTCGAGCAAGGGAAACCTTTACCTTTAAGGATGAAATATATCAGCTGTCTGGAACCCGTGGGTCAGGACTAGGGATGCCAACCTCCAAGTGGTTATAGGCAAAGGTAAAGGTTCCCTTGCTTGAAAGCCAGTCGAGTCCGACTCTAGGGTTGCGGTGCTCATCTCCGTTTCAAAGCCGAAGAGCCAGCGCTGTCCGAAGACGTTTTCCGTGGTCCTGGCTTCGACCATCCCTCCCGCCATGCTGCTTTCTTGAAATGAAATGGCCCACAGGGGGCGCCATTTGCTCCATTGCAGAGAGGTAATGTTTAAACCATCGGTACATATGGAGCAAAGACGGGGTCCTTGTGTTTCCTGCCCCCACCTCTCTAGGACTGCAGCCGATAGTGCCTGGCAGCGATGAGGTCATAACCCTGTCCCCACCCCCGGTCACGTGGCTCTGATGTCACATGACTTCCTGTCCCACGCTTGTGGCTCAGGGGATCCTTGGGAATGGCCTGCTGGATGAAGTCAGGGCAGCGCCCATTCTCCTCAAACCATGCAGGACCAAATTATTCAGGAGGGGCTCTACTGTAAGCCCAAAAGATGCTTTAAAGAAGGGGAAAGGGACTGTGGGGTTGTACCACTGTGGGTTATGCCGCTGTTAACCGATGCTGTATGCATTATCCAATTGTGTGATTTCTGCCTCGTTTAACATGTCATGTTCATACTTAAGCTTTGTCTCAGGTTTCTGCTTGGCTTTAGAGATCTGCAAGCCTAACCCTGTTACCCTGACCTGGATAGCCCAGGGTAGCCCAATCTGGTCAGATCTCGGAAGCTAAACAGGGTCGGCTGTGGTTAATATTTGGATGGGAGACCACCAAGGAATACCAGGGCCACTACACAGAGCCAGGCAATGGCAGACGGCCTGTGAAAGTCTCTCGCCCTGAGAATCTTGTGGGGGTCTAAATAAATAAATAACCCTATTGCACTGCTTATAGAAGAAGTAGAAAAGAGATTGGGTTTATAGCCCACCCTCCACTCGGCATCTCAGACTGGCTTACAAACTCCTTTCCCTTCCCCTCCCCACAACAGACACCCTGCGAGATAGGTGGGGCTGAGAGAGCTCTTTCGAGAGCTGCCCTTGAGAGAACAGCTCTGAGATAACTTGTGACTGGCCCAAGGTCACCCCAGCAGCTGCACGTGGAGGAGCGGGGAATCAAACCCGGTTCTCCCAGATTAGAGTCCGCGCTCCTAACCACTACACCAAACTGGCTCTCACGACACCAAACTGGGACACCCTGTCTTGTTGACGGCATGGACTCTGTGCAATCTGCCTTGAGTCTTAGTGCAAAAGGCAGATTACATATCATGTCCATTTAAAAGAAAATAATAAAGATAATCAGCGGGCCCTGTGTCTGGAAAGACCACTAGGGTCGCCAGGTTCCTCCTGGGCCATCGGCAGGGATGGAGGGGTAGAGTTGCCAAATTCAGGTTGGGAAATTCCTGGAGATTTGGGGGTGGAGCCTGGGGAGGACAGGGACCTCAGTGGGGTACAGTGCCATAGAGGCCCCCCCTCCAAAGCATCCATTTTCTCCAGGGGAACTGACCTCTGAAGTCTGGAGATCAGCAGGAAAGCAGGAATTCCAGACAGTTGGACGTCACACCAGAATATGGGGATGGCACGCACTGGGATAATGAAACTGAAGCTCAAAGACTTTGGCCACCCAATGAGAAGGGAGCACTCACTGGAGAAGACCCTGATGCTGGGAAAGATTGAAGGTCAAAGAAGACGGGACGACAAAGGACGAGATGGTTGGACAGTGTCATAGATGCAACGAACATGAAGTTGAGCCAACTTCAGAGGATGGTGGAAGACCGGAAGGCCTGGCATGATCTGGTCCATGGGGTCGCGGAGAGTCGGACTCGACTGTGCAACTGAACAACAACAACAACAAAACTGGGATGGGGTCCTGTGCCCTCCTTGAAGGGTTGGGTTGAGGCGTCCCTTTGAAGTAGGGTTGCCCTGGCAACCAGCGGAGGATGGGGGCATGGTTGCTAGATCCAGGTTGTAAAATTCCTGGAGATTTGGGGATAGAGCCTGGGGAGGACAGGGACCTCAGTGGGGTACAGTGCCATAGAATCCACCCTCCAAAAGCAGCCATTTTCTTCAGGGGAACTGATGTCTGTAAAGTAAAGGTAAAGGTTCCCTTGCTTGAAAGCCAGTCGAATCCGACTCTAGGGTTGCGGTGCTCATCTCCGTTTCAAAACCGAAGAGCCAGCGCTGTCCGAAGACATTTCCGTGGTCATGTGGCCGGCATGACTAAACACCAAGGCGCACGGAACGCTGTTCCCTTCCCACCGAAGTGGTCCCTATTTATCTACCTGCAATTTCTTGCTTTCGAACTGCTAGGTTGGCAGGAGCTGGAACTAGAGATGGGAGCTCACTCCATCATGCGGCACCCAGGTCTCGAACTGCTGAACTACTGACCTTCCACAGCCTGCAGTTCAGCGTCTTAACCACTTGAGCCACCCCAGCTCCCTGTAGTCTGTAGACGAGCTGTAATTCCAGGGGGATCCCCAGGTCCCACCTGGAGGTTGGCATCTGTAACTGAGAACCCACCAAAGCACACCACCCATTTTAATTGAGAGAAAAATAAAGCGTGGCACCCTAGGGAGAAATTTGGAGAAGGCTGTGGCAGGATTAATTATCGCTGAGGAACAGGCGGAGAGCTTCAGGTGCCGGCGATGTAGGTGTGTTAATCCGCTGCGGCAAAAAACAACAACAACGCAACAACCCCACACACAACAAAATGGAATCTTCTGTGAAGTCTTAACTGAGTTATTGAAGCAGAAGCTTCTCGTCGTGGGCTGGCGTCCGATGAAGCGGGCCCTCTGGTCCACAAAAGCGTACGCTTCAATAAAGCCGTCCGCCTTTACAGTGCCGTGAAAACTCCTTTTTATTTTGGTCTGTGATCCGGTTGTCTGGATTTCAGAATTCAGCCTTCTCTCTTCTAGATCCCCACTTTGGATGCCTCCCCTTCCCACCCGCTCTCACCCCCTCCCTGGCGGTTTCTTCCCTCGGCCTTTGCAACATTTGAAATCTCACCCACCCCCCTCCTCCCACTTTCTTCCCCCGGCCCCTCTCGTCTCCTGTGGGCAAACCTTCCCCCCAAAAAAGGCCTGGCTCTTAATGAAAGGGCAAGTGTACAAAATTTTCTTTGACACAATTAAAAAGCCCGGGGTCCCGGACCTCTCAGCTTGCGTCAGTGTGTTAAATTAATGTAGCATAAAAAATCATTATGCGGGGACACAGATGGACGTGGCCAAGCAGAAAATGCGATGTGCCGAGGCAGAAGGATCCCGGTTACCCATGTAAACACTAACGCGGAGAGAGGGGTCCCAGGGCCAAGGGGGACAACAGGAAGTCCCCAGCTCGACAGGGGGAGGATGGTCTAAAAAAGGGGGAAAGGTGCCGGGGCGCGAGCTTTTCAGGAATTCATGCTGCCTCCTCGGGGAAAGGCTTCCTAATCCTCAGGAGGGTTTGTGGCAGCCGTGTCATGAGGGGAAAGCCTTTTTATCGCTCCCGTCCGAAAGGCAACTTTGTTCCTGTGTTTCAAGGCCTAGGCGAAGCCTGGGTTTCGGAGGGGATGTCGCCCTGTGGCGCTATTCTGTTTGCCGTGGGATCACACACAGAGGCCTCCCCTCAGAGGTCCTCTGTCCTGGCTGCTTCTATCAGTCGGCTTCCCTCCCACACAAGGCTGAAGGCCTGCCTGGCAAAGGGAGCGGGAATTCTCCCTCGGCCGGACCCGAGTGTTGATCCAGTGACACCACTTCCCCGCCCCACTGTGGCCTCACATGAGGCCCTTCAGGTCACAGCAGATCCACTTTGCCAGGCGGCACAACATTAACTTTGTTTCTCGTGTGAGGCGGTTGGGTTTTTCACGTGGGTGTGTGTGCCAGGGGTTCTCAGGCAGCCAGGTGGGCCCTGGAGGCGAGCGGGCCGGGGGATCCGGAGTGGGCGTCCTGACAGCCACAATTAACATGTCATTATGGTCAGGCACAGATGGGGGTAACAGAGCAGAAAACGAGTCCAGCCGCATGCCATTCCGGGAGCAAAGGGCAGGAGCATTTACACACAGGGGACATAAAGGCCCAACCCGGCAGGTTGCCAATCCCTGGTTGGGAAAGACCTGGAGATTGTTGGGGGGGGGTACAACTTGAGGAGGGGAGCGACCTCTGCAGGGTATAATGCCATAGAGTCCAACCTCTTAAGTAAACATTTTCTCCAGGGGAATCGAAGAAGAAGGAGGAGGAGGAGGAGGAGGAGGAGAATGGAGGAGGAGGAGGAGCCTCCCCACAACAGACACCCTGGGAGGTCGGTGGGGCTGAGAGAGCTCTGACAGAAAATGCTCTTTTTTCAAGGACAGCTCTTATCAGAACTACGGCTTGCCCAAGGGCATCCAGCCAGGTGTAAGTGGAGGAGTGGGGAATCAAACCCGGTTCTCCCAGATTAGAGTCTGTGCACTTAACCACTACACCAAACTGGCTGGTTAGAGTTGGAAGGGACCTTGCAGGTCATCTAGTCCAACCCCCTGCACTCTGCAGGAGCACAGCCGAAAGATAGCCCTACAACATACCCGAAAGATGGTCATCCAGCCTCCGCTTGAAAACGTCCAGCGAAGGAGCCTCCACCACCTCCCGAGGCAGACTGTTCCACTGCTCAACCACTCTTACAGTTACGAAGTCTCTCCTGATATTTAGCCGGTAACGACTCCCTTGTCATTCCACCCATTCAATCTAGTCTCGCAGTCCGGAGCAAGAGAGAATAGATCTGCTCCATCTTCTTCATGACAGCCCTTCAAATACTTGAAGACTGCAATCGTGTCCCCTCTAAGCCTTCTCTTTCCCAGGCTAAACAGACCCACCTGAAGAGACATCACCTGGAGAGACCTGTTGTAATTCCGGGAGATTTCCAGCCTCCAACTGGAGGTTGCATGACAAAAAATGGCTATACAGTGGGTACAGAATACTAAATCTGAGAAACACTGTAATGAAGGAATGCACACAAAATTCTATTTGAAAGTACAAAAAACCTCTTATTAACTATTCTGTAAAGATGCAGTTAGGAGCTGCGGTTGGCTCAAGTGGTTAAGACACTAAACTGCAGGCTGTGGAAGGTCAGTAGTTCAGCAGTTCGAGACCCGGGTTGCCGCATGACGGAGTGAGCTCCCTTCTCTAGTTCCAGCTCCTGCCAACCTAGCAGTTCAAAAGCAAGAAATTGCAAGTAGATAAATAGGGACCACTTCGGTGGGAAGGGAACAGCGTTCCGTGCGCCTTGTTGTTTAGTCATGCTGGCCACATGACCATGGAAACGTCTTCGGACAGCGCTGGCTCTTCGGCTTTGAAACGGAGATGAGCACCGCAACCCTAGAGTCGGACTCGACTGGCTTTCGAGCAAGGGAACCTTTACCTTTACTAAAGATGCAGTAAAACTACAAGTTGAATTTAAACATATGAAGCTCAACCATAATAAACGAGGCTAACGGATGTCTCCATTTCGACTCTTTGTCAGGCTGTAATCATATGGTAAAGCTGCAAGGAAAATTACAAAAATTGAGCATTCTATGCATTTATATTGAACGCAGGTCATAATCAAACGGTAAAGCTTTAACAAAAATTACAAAAAATTGAGCATTTATATTGAACGCAATGATTTCGACCTGTTATCAGCCATGCTTTACGGAGGACAATTTGAACATCAGGTTCATGTGCATGTGTAAGAATTAGACGGGCAGGATCTGTGCACCACCACTGATGCCACTGTTGTTTAAAGGTAAAGGTTCCCTTGCTCGAAAGCCAGTCGAATCCGACTCTAGGGTTGCGGTGCGCATCTCTGTTTCCAAGCCGAAGAGCCAGCGCTGTCCGAAGACGTTCCCGTGGTCATGTGGCCGGCATGACTAAACACCAAGGCACACGGAACGCTGTTCCCTTCCCACTGAAGTGGTACCTATTTATCTACTTGCAATTTCTTGCTTTCGAACTGCCACTGTTGTTTAGGCACCCGAACAGCTATGGTGTGTTGGTGCCTCTTCTCTTGTCCCTCTCCTCATTTCTTCCTGTGCGCGGACCTCAACGAGTCGTCGCTGCTATGGCAGAATTCTGGCAGGCCGTGCCTGGTCAGTGCCATAATACCTATGAACTGCACGTCAAAAGCAGTATGAACCTAATGCCGTTGCATTTCGTTTCAGGCCGGTAGCTGTAAAGGAGCTAGAAGAGTTTCTTAAGTGTAAGGAGGTGCCACTGGTGACCAGGTTCAAGATAATGCATACCGCAGAATTCCCTATTACTATGTATGGGTACGAAAGTTGGAAACAAAAGGGGGCGGGGACTCAACCCAGGATATGACTACGAACCAAAAAGGGCTAAGCTAAACTATATATATAAACGTACAAATATTTATTAAGGTGTACACATGTTAAAACTTTCCTGATTAAAAATTACTTTGTCTAAGATCAGACTATAAAAGCTTATCTTCTATGCATGCATATGATGGGTAAATACTTTACAACTGAAGACCAAACGCGTTTCGGCCCCTAAGGGCCTTCCTCAGTGGTCACTATTGTCTATATATTCTAGACACACATTCAAAGACCTGTTACAGAGTTTTAGTACAGATATAATCTAACCAGATGTTGTTTCCTTGTCCAATTATAAGTATACACTGCACAGTTTGGTGCAGTGGTTAAGTGCCTGGACTCTAATCTGGAAAAACCGGGTTTAATTCCCCACTCCTCCACTCGCAGCTACTGGATGACCCTAGGCAAGCTATAGTTCTGTCAGAGCTGTTCTTGAAAAAGAGCAGTTTCTGTCAGAGCTCTCTCAGCCCCACCTGCCTCACAGGGTGTCTGTTGTGGGGAGGTAGGGTTGCCAGCTTCCAGGTGGGGCCTGGGGATCTCCCGCTTTTACCGCTGATCCCCAGCCGACAGAGATCAGCTCCCCTGGAGAAAATGGCAGCTTTGAAGGTGGACTATGGCATTGTACCATGCTGAGGCCCCTCCCCTCCCCAAACCATGCCCTCTCCTAGCTCCATCCCCAAAGTCTCCAGGTATTTTCCAACCCAGACTTGGCAACCCTATGGGGAGGAGGTCTCAAGCCAATTCCCCCCTCCTCCTCCTCCTCCTCCTCCTCCTCCTCCTCTTCTTCTTCTTCTGTGTCGCGGACAAGCAAGCCCAAGAACTGGCCCAGAGTCTGGGCGGTCTGTCCCTGGAAGGCCTCTTACTTTGCGCAGGGTCTCTTTGCCAGGGCCGGCCCCAGCTTATTTTGCACCCCAGGCGAGGATCCCTTCTGGCACCCCCCCCCCCATGCGCCCACCAATTTTCAAAAATAAATGCATTTTAGGAAGAATGAAAACACAAATAATCAAGAAACTCCCAGAGTACGGGGCCGGGTGCAGCTTGGCGCCCCTAAGGGCTGGCCCGCTCTAGGCGATTGCCTAGTTCGCCTAGTGAGTGAGCCGGCCCTGCTCTTTGCACACGTGCGCCCATAACCCACGCAAGATCTCCTCTGTCGCTTTGCCTCCTCTCTCTGCCCATCCCTCAGAGCTACTGGGGGAGTGAAAGGAGGGGGGGATCCATCTGCCGTAATGGAGCTGTTTGGCTCTGTCTGTCACCCTGACCTTTCCGCCTGGCTGGTCCCAGCAATGTAAATGGGCTTCTTTCTTCCCGGCCACGGCCCCTCCTCCCTCCCTCTCCCCCTCCCGTCCCCTGCTCTGATCCGGCTTGCGTGTCTCTCTCGGGCCCTGGCGCTGTGAAAAATCTGTCACCTAGGGTGTATTAATCGGACTGGAATTTTAATCCTTGTCATATTAACCACGACTCCTCGCCACCCCCCTGCTAAGCAGTGCCCTGGTTTGCCCACGCCCCCCAGCCACCTCTCTCTCTCTCTCTCCCCTCTCTTTCAAGGCCAGGCGGCGCGGTTGGCTGCTTTGCAGCTTGTTAATTCTCGACGCACTGCGAACTTAATCCTCGAGCGAGGAGCAGCAAAATGGCCAGAAGTAATTCACAGCAGAACACTTCATAAGAACACCAGAGAGAAGGCATGCTGGATCAGGCCAGCGGCCCGTCCAGTCCAACACTTTGTGTCACACAGTGGCCAAAACCCAGGGGCCATCAGGAGGTCCACCAGCAAGGCCAGAAGTTCCGAAGCCCTCCCGCTGTTGCCCCCCAAGCACCAAGAATACAGAGCATCCCTGCCCCAGGCAGAGTGTTCCATCTATACCTGGTGGCTCAGAGCCACTGATGGGCCTCTGCTCTATATGTTTCTCCAGTCCCCTCTTGAAGCTGATAAGAACATAAGAGAAGCCAATGTTGGCCAAAAATTCCAGGTGCCATCAGGAGGTCCAGCAGTGGGGCCAGCACTCCAGAAGCCTCCCCGCTGTCCCCCCCTGCACCAAAAATACTGAGCATCACTGCCCCAGAAATAGTGTTCCATCTATTTGTTGTTGTTGTTCAGTCGCACAGTCGAGTCCGACTCTTCGCGTCCCCATGGACCTGATCACGCCAGGCCTTCCACTCTTTCGCCGTCCTCTGAAGTTGGCTCAACTTCATGTTCGTTGCCTCGATGACACTGTCTGACCATCTCATCCTTTGCCGTCCCCGTCTTCTTTGACCTTCCATCTCTCCCAGCATCAGGGTCTTCTCCAGTGAGTGCTCCCTTCTCATTGGGTGGCCAAAGTATTTGAGCTTCAGTTTCACTATCTGGCCTTCCAGGGAACAGTCAGGGTTGATTTCTTTTAGGATTGACTGATTTGATCTCCTTGCAGTCCAAGGGACTCTCAAGAGTCTTCTCCAGCACCATAGTTCAAAAGAATCTATTCTTCGGCGCTCGGCTAATAGCCACTGATGGACCTCTGCTCTGTATGTCTGTCCAATCCCTTATTGAAGCCGTCTATGCTTGTAGGTGCCACCACTTCAGGGTTGGGGCAGGAAGTTGGTTGGTTGGTTGGGTGGTTGGGGGAGGGAGAAGGAAGAGGGAAGAAAGGAGAATAGCAGAGAGAGAGAGAGAGAGGCTCAGAACTGTCAAAAGTATTCTAGCCAGGCTCTTTCCTTTTTTTAAAGTAGGGTTGCCAGCAGTGTTCCCTCTAAGCCGAGTTAGTGTGAGCCAGCTCACAATTTTTTTAGCCTCCAGCTCACACTTTTTTGTCTCCGCTCAGGAAGGGATGGCCCCAGAGCAAACTAACTTATGCAGCGGCCAAATGGCTGGCTCACCACTTTAATGCCAGTAGCTCACGAAGAAGAATTTTTTTGCTCACAAGACGCCACAGCTTAAAGGGAGCGTTGGTTGCCATCCTCCAGGTGGCGTAGGGTTGCCAGCTCTGGGTTGGAAAAGACGTGGACGTTTTGGAGGCGGAGCCCCGAGGACCGTGGGGTTTGGGGAGGGGAGGTGCCTCAGTGGGCTATAATGCCATAGAGCCCACCCTCCAAAGCAGCCATTTTCTCCAGGGGAACTGGTCTCTGTCGCCTGGAGATCAGTTGTAATAGCAGGAGATCTCCAGCCACCTCCTGGAGGCTGACATCCCTAAGGTGGCACCTGGAGATCTCCCAGAATTACAATTGATCTCCGCAGGGCTCTTTTTGTAGAAAAAGCCCAGCAAGAACTCATTAGCATAATAGGCCACACCCAACAGCAAACACATTAGCATATTAGGCCACACCCTGACAGCAACGCTCATTAGCACATTAGGCCACACCCCCATGTTACCAGAAGTGTGGTCATCCAGCCACACTCACCTTTCCCTTGTTATTCTGTTTACCTTGTTTGTTGTCAAAACCCAGGGCTTTTTTTGTAGCAGGAACTCCTTTGCATGTTAGGCCACACACCCCTGATGTAGCCAATCCTAATGAGTTTCTGCTATTGGGTGTGGCCTATTATGCTAATGAGTTCCTGCTGGGCGTGGCCAACTCAGGAGCCAGCCGGAACTCCATTCCTGTGCGTTCCTGCCCAAAAATAGCCCTTGGATCTCTCGGATTAGGTTGCCACACAGGTACCACTTTAAGCCACACCTCTAAGATGGACCGATCCACAGTTATCTAAATTGAGGCATGCCACCATAGCGACCTGTCCAGCCTGTAATGTTCAGATACATTCCGAACTGAGTGCATACCACCTTTGTAGCTTGGAAGTGGCTTCCATACATGCTTGATCAGCGTGCAGCAGAATGTACACTGACACCCGACTGCTATTTTGTCACGAGCACAGAAATAACTCCCTCTCACCCACCCTCATTCTCAATTAAATCCCCATTCATTGCAGCGGATGGGTGACAGGACCTCACACGAGCCCTTATGCAGTTGCCTGATACCGAATCAGACCCTTGGTCCATCAAGGTCAGTATTGCCCACTCAGACTGGCAGCGGCTCTCCAAGGTCTCAGGCTGAGGTCTTTCACAGCACCTCCTGCCTGGCAGTGTTCCCTCTAAGCTGAGTGAGTCTGAGCTAGCGCACAGTTCTTGAGCCTCCGGCTCACAGATTTTTGTCTTGGCTCAGGAAGGAGGGCTCCAGAGCAAACTGATTTAGGCACTACTTTTAATGCCAGGAGCTCACCAAGTAGAATTTTTGCGCACAAGACTCCGCAGCTTGGAGGGAACGTTGCTGCCTTTAATTGGAGATGCCGGGGACTGAACCTGGGACCTTCTGCACGCCAAGCAGATGCTCTGCCACTGAGCCACAGCCCCTCTTTACAGCTCTCCAGGGTCTCAGGCTGAGGTCTTTCCCATCACCTCCTGCCTGGTCCTTTCACTGGAGATGTCGGGGATTGAACCGGGGACCTTCTGCACGCCAAGCAGATGCTCTTCCACTGAGCCACAGAACCTCTCCTGAGTACTGCCTACTCAAATTGGCAGTGGCTGTCCAGGGTCTCAGGCAGAAGTCTTTCCCATCACCTACTGCCTGGTCCCTTTTAACTGGAGATGCCGGGGACTGAACCAGAGACATTCTGCATGCCAGGCAGATGCTCTGCCACTGAGCCACGGCCCCTCCCTATGTACCTATCGGAGGACTCAGAATTTCAGACTAAAAGACAATCCTTTGGTTCCTATGAGAATTCTTTGCATGAAAGAACTGGAATGCTCTTCTGATTGTGCTATAAGCCGATGAAGATGAACAGGGGACTCTCCCAGCTGTCCTAGACGTGCACCAGCAGGGCATTCAGCGGGGGGCAGGTTGTTACTGATGTGGTGAGAAACCCCCCACGTAACAAACATTTCCTTTTCTGCAGACCCGTGAAAGCGACAAAAACCCCATACGTGCTGGTTCGTCTGTCCAGAGTTTTCTCCTGGGAGCTGCAGTACCCTTGTAGCCCTTTGGGAGTGCTGTTCTTTGACTTTCCAACGTCCACAAGTTTAGCCACTGAGGAAGCTGTGGAGTATTCAGGGTTGCCATCTCTGCCTTGGGAAATTCCTGGAGATTTGGGGGCGGAGCCTGGAGAAGGCAGAGATTGGGGAAGGGGGGGGCCTGCGGCAGGGTTTAATGCCATAGAGTCAGCCCTCAAAAGCAGCCGTTATCTCAGGCGGATCTAATCTCTGTTGTCTGGAGATCTCTTGTAATCCTCGGGTGTCTCCAGGCCTCCCCTGGAGGTTAGCAACGCTATGGCTATTTGCTGTAGTGTCTGGCTGCCCCTACATAAGTCAGCTGATCAGAAATGTTGTGAACTTCACAGCAAATGCGATCAGTGTTTGGATTGGCCAGGGTTTGGGGAGTGGAGGGACTTCAATAGGGCATAAGGCCATAGAGTCCTCCCTCCAAAGCAGCCATTGTCTCCAAGGGAAGAAGATCTTGGTTGTCTGGAGTTATCGACTAATAGTGGGAGATCCAGAGGTCATTTCGGGGGGGAACGCGGGGGAACGCAGTTCCCCCGGGTGAGGTACGGGGGGCGGGGCACATGACGAAGCCCCGCCCCCTGCTTCCGGCCGCCCCGCTTCCAGCCCTCATTCAGCCAGGAGGAGGCAGGAGAAGAGAGAGGGTAAGTTGCTTCCTCCCCGCCTCTCCCCACCTCTGCCTGCCTGGGGCCAGGGAGGGCCTTGGCGGGGCTTCCTCGCACTTCCGCCAGCCTTGCAGGTCCACCGCCGGGCCCCTGATGTCAGGGGGTGTGGCATATGCTAATGAGTTATGCTAATGAGTTCCCCTAGCTCTTTTTCTATGAAATGACCCCTGGGGAGATCCCTAGGTGCCACCTGGAGGTTGGCAACCTTAGACTCATATCCAGCCCCTAATAGGACGGCCTTGACCATTTTGCAAAGTGAGCAGCATTTTGAATCCTTTGGTGTCAGCACAAGATAGACGCCACTGAGTCCAGTGGCATCTCTAAGACCAACAAAGGTTTATTCAAGGCACACTGTGGTGTATTCAATCTGTCAAATGCACGTATGTGAACTCCCTGATTGAATCACCATGTGAAGCTTCGTCCTGGGCTAGGATCCAAATCCCTAAACTACAATTGGTAGCCCAGGAAGAACTGACCAATCACCAACATCCAGTTCCAAGAGCGGGAACTATTGTGATTGGACCTTATCCCTGCAACCTCATAGGTTGATATTGTACAATAGGGCGTGGCTACATTAGCCGGGAGAGTTTAAAAGCGGAACAGCTTCAAGGCAAAAGCTGTTCTGGCTGTTCATGTTGATCGGTTTGGAGCTGAGTTACGAGTGGCTGAATAAAGCTGATCTTTTGCTGAAATCGCTCTCTGACTCGTTTGTTAAGTAGCCGACTTAACACACACGGAAGCTCGTCCCTTGAATAAACCTTTGTTGGTCTTAAAGGTGCCCCTGGACTCTAGATCTGTTCTACCGCTTCGAAACCAACACCGCTGACTACCTGGATCTAGCCACTGATGTATGTTCACAACCAGGGGTCATTTTGTAGAAAAAGAGCTAGGGGAACTCATAAGCATAAGTCATTAGCATATGCAACACCCCCTGACATCACCGGAAGTGTGTCATAAGGCCACACCCCCTGACATCACCGGAAGTGCGTCATAAGGCCACACACCCCGCCCCCAACGGTCCCGGCCGCCGCCGCCAGTGGCGGGAGTGAAAGGAAGCCCCACAAAGGCCCTCCCTGGCCCCAGGCAGGCAGGGGTGGGGAGAGGCAGGGAGGAAGCAACTTACCCTCCCTCTTCTCCTGCCTCCTCCTGGCTGAATGAGGGCCGGAAGCGGGGCGACCGGAAGCCCCCTCGTACCTCACCCACGATCCCCCCCGAAATGACCTCTGTTCACAACATAGCGGCTGGCTTGCCTTTCATATCCCCCAGGTTCATCGTGCACTGGGGTGGCCTCCTCCTGGCTGCGAAAGTCCTCGCTGCCAGTGTGGTGTAGTCAGTGGTTAAGAGTGTTGGACACTAATCTGGAGAACCAGGTTTGATTCCCCACTCCTCCTCCACGTGAAGCCAGCTGGGTGACCTTGGGCCAGTCACAGCTCTCTCAGCCCCAGCTACCGCACAGAGTGCCTGTTGTGGGAAGAGGAAGGGAAAGGAGATTGTAAACCACATCATCCCTAGAGCCAGTTTGGTGTACTGGTT
Source organism: Gekko japonicus (assembly GCF_001447785.1). Lineage (NCBI taxonomy): Eukaryota > Metazoa > Chordata > Lepidosauria > Squamata > Gekkonidae > Gekko > Gekko japonicus. The sequence goes on from NW_015164230.1 coordinate 451,447, forward strand.
AAGATCAGTGGACTCTAATCTGGAGGACTACGTTTGATTCCCCACTCCTCCCCGTGAAGCCAGCTAGGTGACCTTGGGTCAGTCACTGTTCTCTCAGATTTCTCTCAGCTCCCCGTGCCTCACAAAGTGCCTGTTGTGGGGAGAGGAAGGGAAAGCGATTGCAAGCCACTCTGAGACTCCTTCAGGCAATGAAGAGCAGGGCATAAATCCAATTCTTCTCCTTCTTCTCCTTCTTCTCCTTCTTCTCCTTCTTCTCCTTCTTCTTCTCCTTCTCCTTCTTCTTCTCCTTCTTCTTTCTTCTTCTGCATTCTACCCTCCTGACATCCCTCCGCTCCCCAAACCCTGCCCTCTCCCCAAATCTCCAGGAATCTCCCAACCCAGAATTGGCAACTATAGCCCCAGAGCAGGGAGGGGACTACGCTATATGGCTGGCCGTGGCCTGTGCTGCGTGCCTGCCGTGCTTTCCCCAATAAGACGAGTCATTACTCTGTCAGGGACTGGCTTTCTCCCAAGCCACTGTGGGGGGAAGAGGCTTGGTTCACGGATCCAAACACCAGAAGCAAATGAGGCCTGGGACGGGTCCTGTATGTGTGAGCGCCAGAGTGGGGGGTGAGTCTGGCACTCTGGGCCTCATTTCGCACCCAAGAGGCTGTGCAACCATCCCCACAGAGGGAAGCTGTTGTCACCTCATCTCGCTCACCCTTCTGGGTGGCGGCACCGTCTGGCTACCCTGCCGTGCTCGGTGCGGGATTAGCCATCGCCTAGGAGGGCCTCGTCAACAGCCCCTTCAGTCATCCAACCCCCGCCAGGGCCTGTCTCCATGGTCATGTGCTTGGGCATCGACGTTCACAGTCCACATGCTCTGGGGGCTCACCTGCTTGTCCGCAAAGTTGACCTGGGGATGGCTGACAGGGTGATGCCCAGACCGCTGTGTGTGTGTGCAGGACAGGGGCATGTCAATGCCCGAGGATGGCAGACGCCTGTCTTGCCCAGACTCTGGGTTGGCTCGGATGGAGTTAAATCCAGACTGCTGGGCAGCTGCTGGGCAGATGTGCGCCAATGTGCTGTCATCCTTAGCCTCACATGTCATGCGTCTTTGGAAAACCCCAAACGATCTCATGTGTTATGTACTGAGAGAGTTCAGGGGTAGGATATGTAGGGGTGGGAATGGACCACGGCAGACGGGGAGGGAGGGTTGCCAGCAGTCTTCCCTCTAAGCTGAGTTAGTGTGAGCTAGCTCACAGTTTTTTAGCTTCCAGCTCACAGATTTTTGTCTTCGCTCAGGAAGGTGTAGATCTGTCCTCGCAGAGGAGGGAGAGCTTGTACCTGAATAAAACTTGGTCTTAAAGATGCTACTAGACTGTTTTGGACCGGGGGGCGGGGGGGGGCTCTGCCTCTTACCTGGCTGCTTCTTGCTCTGACTGAGGGCTGCTGGGAGCAGGGGGCGGGGCTTGTTGCATGTGCCCGCCCCCTGGGCTCTTTACTGCCGGAGCTCCGCTCCTGTGCGCTCCATCAGGAAATGACCCCTGTTTACATTTATCCCCACTGAGATTCAGTTTATTCATTCGAGCCCATTTTCCCGGCCCGTCACGATCATTTCCTGCAATCCTAGCCCGATCCTTTAACCACCACACCCCACTGGCTCCCCTTAGTTCCCCCACTTCCCTGAAGAGATGGGAGCTCAAAGTGGCAGACAGCACCTTGCGTTTAGATTTGGGAAGGAAGGAATAGGAACCCCCGGGCACAAAAGAGCAGTCGAATGGCCCCAACTTTCCCAGAAGGACCCTGGCGGCCCAGTGAAATTCCTCCTGGCCCGGCCTGGGGGTCAGAAGGTGAGCCTCATCCTGCCAGCTTTATGGCCGGACCCAGATTTCTGAAGGCTTTCAGGGGGTGTAAATTGTCCAGATGCTGCCGGGATGGGCCCCTCTGGCAAACTGCTCTCTGTTTGCTTTGCGGCTTTGCTAGCATCGAAGGCTTAAGCAAAGGGCCCAGCGACTTATCTGCGCCTTTCACTAATCCCACATGTCATTGGGGAAGCTCCCCACACAGAGAAAGTAGCCTTCCCACATCTTGGGCAGTGGCTGCGGTGGGGGCAGGGGGGGGGTTAAGTTTTGTTCTCTTGGATGTGGCTGTTCCTTTAAATCTTTGGCCGTTGTCCTTTTCATCAGAGGGTTTCTCAGCGGTCCTCGGTTCATATGAACATAGAACGTCAGAGAAGCCAATGTTGGATCAGGCCAGCGGCCCATCCAGCCCAACACTCTGTGTAACTCAGTGGCCAAAAATACCAGCTGCCATCAGGAGGTCCACCAGCAGGGCCATCAGGAGGTCCACCAGCAGGGCCATCAGGAGGCCCACCAGCAGGGCCATCAGGAGGTCCACCAGCAGGGCCATCAGGAGGTCCACCAGCAGGGCCATCAGGAGGCCCACCAGCAGGGCCATCAGGAGGCCCACCAACAGGGCCATCAGGAGGTCCACCAGCAGGGCCATCAGGAGGTCCACCAGCAGGGCCATCAGGAGGTCCACCTAGGATTGCTAACCTGGAGATGGTGGCTGAAGATCTCCTGGGATTATAACTGATCTCCGGGTGACAGAGATCAGTTGATATGGCAAAAATGGCTGCCTTGGAAGGTGGACTTTATGGCATTTTGCCCCGCTTAAGTCCTTCCCCAGACTCCCGTTCTTCGCAGACTCCATCCCCCAAATCTCCAGGAATTTCCCAGCCCAGAGCTGGCAACCTGATCATTTCATTTGCTTCCCTCAATTAGTGCAGGCCTGGGTCAACCCCTGGGAGTTTTTTGGGCAGTGCATGGGGATAGGAAGTATAGATTGATATTGTGGCAGTCGAGGAAGTCCCTGAAACTCTGTGGTTTTTACCATGGAGTTTGGAGGACGTCAGTAAGCATTGTGACATCAACTCCGCCCCCCCATCCCCCTGCCTTCATTTGCATTTACAGTTATTTATTCAGATCCCATTTTTCTCCCCACAGTTGGAACTCAAAGCGACTTAGAACAGCGTTTCCCCCTCCATTTTCTCACAACAACCACGCTGTGAGGTAGGCCAGGTTGAGAGTTTGTGACGGGCCCAAGGTCACCCGGCAAGCTTCTATGGTAGAAGTGGGGATTCAACCTGGGTCGCCTGGGGTCCTAGTCCTTCACTCTACCCACTACACCACGCTGGCTTTCTTTAAGCACCGGCAGGGATGGGGCAGCTTGGGTGGGAGTCTGCCAGGCAGAATGGCCCAATGGCGTGCGTAGTTCCCGAACCCTTGTTTGCAGAGGGAGCACAATGAAGAGAGGTCACATGATTCTGTAGGTGACAGTCACTGGGTCGAAGGGAAGCACGTCTCCTTTGCTTTCTTGAAGCTAGGCTTGCCAGGTCTCTCCTGGCAACTGGTGGGGGATGGGGGAAGCCCAGCCAATGAACAGCGACGTGCCCATGTCACTGCCCACGTGACCTGGAAATGACATCATCACGTCCAGGATGTCGGGGTGATGCTCTCGTATTTGGGCAAAAACTCTATGGTAAATTTGGCTTTGACCATAGAGTTTTTGCCCAAATACCAGAGCATCACTCCGACGTCCCAGATGTGATGATGTCACTTCTGGGTCATGTGGGCAGTGATGTGGACATGTCACTGCCAATGCTTCCTCTAAGCTGTGGAGTCCTGTGAGCAAAAATTCTACTTTGTGAGCTACTGCCATTAAAGTTGTGAGCGAGCGATTTGGCTGCTGCATAAATTAGTCTGCTCTGGAGCCATCCTTCCTGAGCCAAGACAAAAATGTGTGAGCCTATGCAAATAAGTTATGCTAATGAGTTATGCTAATGAGCTCCTGCACCTCTTTTTCTATGAAATGACCCCTGAATGTAAAGTTCTGCATTTAGGTAGGGGAAAAAATCAAATACATAATTATAGGATGGAGGAGACTTGTCTCGGCAGCAGTATGTGCAAAAAGGATCTAGGGATCTTAGTCGACCATACACTGAACATGAGTCAGCAGTGTGATGCAGTAGCTAAAAAGGCAAATGCGATTTTGGACTCTATTAACAGAAGTGTAATGTCCAGATCGCGTAAAGTGATGGTATCACGTGACTCTGTGCTGGTTAGACCTCACCTAGAGTATTGTGTTCAGTTTTGGGCACCACAATTTAAGAAGGATAGAGACAAGCTGGAATGCGTCCAGAGGAGGGCAACGAAGATGGTGAGGGGTCTGAAGACCAAGTCCTGTGAGGAGAGGTTGAAGGAACTGTGCATGTTTAGCCAGGAGAGGAGACGACTGAGAGGTGATAGGATAACCATCTTCAAGTACCTGAAGGGCTCTCATACGGAAGATGGTGCAGAGTTTTTTTCCTGTTGCCCCAGAAGGTCGGACCAGAAACAACAGGTTGAAATTAAATCAAAAGAGTTATCGGCTAAACATGAGGAAGAACTTCCTGACGAAGCGGTTCCTCAGTGGAACAGGTTTTCTCGGGAGGTGGTGGGCTCTCCTTCTTGGGAAGTTTTCAAACAGAGGCTAGATGGCCATCAGACAGCACTGCTGATTCTGTGAACTGAGGCAGATCATGAGAAGGGAGGGCAGGAAGAGTTCCCTCAGTGCTTAGTTCTCATGGCCCTTTCTTACAAGCCCATAGAAATGCTGGTTGCCACTTTGCGGTCGGGAAGCCATTTTCCTCCAGGCCAGTTTGGCTGGAGATTCTGGAGGGGTTTTTTTTTTTGTCATCTTCTGGACGTGGAACGGGTCACTGGGGTGTGTGGAGGGGTATTGGTGAATTTCCTGCATTGTGCAGGGGGTTGGACTAGATGGCCCTGGAGGTCCCTTCCAACTCTATGATTCTATGATTCTAAACCCAGGTTGAAATCTCCACTCTCCCATTGAAGCTCATTGGGTGCCTTGGTGGCCCTTGTAAGGCAAGATATGAATTTTGTCAAAAAAAAACCCAACAAAAAATACATAAACCTTCACCCAGTTAAGTCCCCAAAACTCCCTTGCCTTTTCTCTCTTGCTGCCCTTGAGGCCTGGAATTGTGTCCCCGAACATGGGTATGATGCCATCTCCCACATTGTCCTAAGATCGCCGAGGCCTTCATAAGAACATAAGAAGAGCCCTGCTGGATCCAGTGGTCCATCTAACCCAGCATCCTGTCTCACACAGTGGCCAGCCAGTTCCTCTGGAGGGCCAACAACAGGGCACAGAGGCTGAGGCCTTCATAAGGAGAGCCCTGCTGGATCAGACCAGTGGTCCACCTAGTCAAGCATCCTGTCTCACACAGTGGCCAGCCAGTTCCTCTGGAGGGCCAACAACAGGGCACAGAGGCCGAGGGCTTCATAAGAACCTCAGAAGAGCCCTGCTGGATCAGACCAGTGGTCCCTCTAGCCCAGCATCCTGTCTCACACAGTGACCAACCAGTTCCTCTGGAGAGCCAAGAAGAGGGCATAGAGGCTGAGGCCTTTCCCTGATGTTGCCACCTGGCACTAGGATTCAGAGACTTTTTTGTTTCATTTGGTGTATCCCCAGTATAACTCTTATTGGCCCTCCTCCCTGGTTGTGTGTGTGTTTGTGTGTTGATATATTTATATTGTACTGTTAAATATTTTTATATACATTTAAATGTTACTTTAATGTTCAAGTTTTTTAACGTCTGATGTCCACTGCCTTGGGGAACCCTATCTGGGTTGAAAGGTGGCATATAAATGTAGAAGAAGAAGGAGAAGAAGAAGATGAAGAGGAAGAGGAAGAGGAGGAGATTGGATTTATACCCCACCCTTCACTACCCAAAGAAGTCTCAGAGCAGTTTAGCTCTTGTCAGAACTACGGCTTGCCCAAGGTCATCCAGCCGCTGCAAGTGGAGGAGTGGGGAATCCAACCCGGTTCTCCCAGATCAGAGTCCGCGCACTTAACCACTACACCAGATGAGAGTTGGAAGGGACCCCATAGAGAAACATAGAGCTAGAAGGGACCTTAAGGGTAATCTAGTCCAACCCCCGGCATAGTGCAGGAAGTTCACAGCTACCTCCCCCCCACACACACACTCAGTCAGTGATCCCTGCTCTATGCCCAGAGAAAGGCAAAAAAACCTCCAGGATCCATGGGCCAATCTGGCCTGGAGGAAAATTCCTTCCCGACACCGAAGTGGCAATTCGCATTACCCTGGGCCTATAAGAAAGGGCCACAGGAGCTGAGCACTGGCTCATCCCCTTCCTTGTCCTTCCTCTCATGATCTGCCAAAATTTATAAAGAGTTTTAAACAAACAAACACACATTTAGGGGAATTCTGCCACCTCCCAGGGTTGGTTTTCCCCAGGAAAATTGTCATTAACTATTTGGACACACCCCGATCATTCAGTTGCCCGGGCTTGCCGTGTAGCAGGATACTTATGCTGGCCCCAATCCAGTCACAAGAGCCGCTAGCTGCCCCCCTCCCCAGCGGTGGCACACACTCCTCCCGCGGATTTTTGTGCATGTACGAATGGGGTGGGTGAACCATTCCCCCATTCCTGTAGCTGATGCTCCCTCTGAGCTGTGGAGTCCTGTGAGCAAAAATTCTCACATGCCTTCTGACACACTTCCGGTCCGGTGATGTCAGGGGGTGTGGCATATGCAAATGAGTTATGCTAATGAGTTATGCTAATGAGCTCCTGCACCTCTTTTTCTACGAAATGACCCCTGGTTCTGACGCTGACTAATTTCAATCTGTGGCTTGCAAGCATGGCTTTTTTAGAGATGCCAACTCTGGGCTGGGAAATTACTGCTTTGGGGGTGGAGCTACGGAGGGGAGGGGAGGGGCCTCAGCAGATAGGGTGGCCATCTCTCGGTTGGGAGACACCTGAAGATGTGTGTGTGTGGGGGGGGAGCCTGGAGAAGGTGGGGTTTGGAAAGGGGCCCCCTCAGACGGGTATGATGCCATAGGATCCGGGGGGACTGATCTTGGTTGTCTGGAAATCAACTGTGATAGCAGGAGATCTCCAGGTACCCCCTGGAGGCTGGGAACATTAGCAGGGTACAGTTTCAGACAGCCCACCCTACAAAGCTTTTATTTCCTCCAGGGGAGCTGATCTTGGTCATATTAACCGTAATAATGGGAGATCTTCAGGTGCCTCCTGGAAGTTGGGAAGCTTAGCAGGGCACAATGCCATTGAGTCCACAATGCCACGGAGAGCCAGTTTGGTGTAGTGGTTAAGTGCGCGGACTCTGATCTGGGAGAACCGGGTTGGATTCCCCACTCCTCCACTTGCAGCGGCTGGATGACCTTGGGCAAGCCGTAGTTCTGACAAGAGCTGTCCTCTCAAGAGCAGTTCTCTCAGAGCTCTCTCAGCCCCACCTACCTCACAGGGTGTCTGTTGTGCGGAAGGGAAGGGAAAGGAGTTTGTAAGCCACTTTGAGAGTTTAAGTGAAGGGCAGGGTATAAATCCAATCTCCTCCTCCTCCTCTTCCTCTTCCTCTTCCTCCTCCTCTTCCTCCTCTTCCTCCTCCTCCTCCTCTTCTTCTTCTTCTTCTTCTTCTCCCTCCACCCTTCAAAGCTTTCATTTTCTCTCTTTTTTCGCCAAGGGTAATGTTTATTGCTTAACACGAATAATTTGGGCAACAATCAATATGTTGTATAATGTCTTTGATGACACCTTATTAAAGAGTGTTATAGAGGCTCTTGATAGTCACATCTTAATCCAAATTTGATATCCAAAAGCTTTCAGTGTTAAAAACAGGGCTTTTTTTTTTTCCTGGGGGAACGTGCCCGAATGGACTTCCAGAACCTCTCCAACAATTTTTTTCTTTTTTCTCTTTAACTTAAAATCTTTACTTTACCTTAGCAAGTCCACCCTCCAAAGCGGCCATTTTCTCCAGGGGAACTGATCTTGGCTGTCAGGCAATCAACCGTAATAGTGGGAGATCTACAGGTACCCCCTGGAGGTTGGCAACGCCAGCAGTGAGGTACACCACCAGAGAGTCCGCCTTCCAAAGCAGCCGTTTTCTACAGGAGAACGGATCTAGGGCTATGGTCACACACACTAAAAATTCCACTTTGAATCCACTTTCAGTGCACTTACCAACTGGATTTTACTGTGTGAACTGGCAATACCCAGTTCAAAATTGCATTGAAAGTGGATCCAAAGGGGATCATTTGGTGTGTGTTCGACCGCCACCTTAGTTGCCTGAAGATCCATTGTCATTTCAGGGAACCCCAGGCCCCACCTGGAGGTTGGCAACTCTACGAGTGAGCATTGCGTCAGCCCCATGCCAAAGCCCTCATCCCTTGATCAGATCATGCGCACGCGCACCCCATTTCCTGTGGGCTCCCCCTTCCACCCTCCTTCCAGGCAGATTGTCCTCCACAACATGGCCCGGATGGGAGGCCGGTGTTGCTCCGCTCGGCTCCTCCAGACGGAGGGACTGGGCTTCGTCAGGAGTGGGCCGCCTGAATCAATGCAGCAGGCGGAGGATTAGGGGCGCGAGATCGGGCCGTTTCCCCCCTGATTGATGAAGCCCACATTGCACCTGACACCAGTGCAGCTGCAGGACATTAAGCATCCCTCAATTATCCCCGCACAACGCCACGGGCTAATGGGCTCCAGCCCAGCCCGCCTTCAGCCGCCCCCTGGAAGCCACCTGGCTGGAGATGCATTTCCGAGGGAGGGAGGGGGCGGCAGGTGCTCTCTGGATCCTGCAATCAGTGTCCCTCGGTGGCTGACATGCATCCAGAGGGGAGACCCCGGAAGGGGGGGCAGTGGACCCCATAGACGGGCCTTCGCCCATGTGCAACAGTCAGGCCTTTGCAGAGGATGTGAACAGGCGGAGCAGAGGCCCTTGCAGGAAAAGGAGAAGAGAGAAGAAGAAGAGAAGAGATTTGATTTATACCCTGCCCTTCACTTGGAGTCTCAGAGCGGCTGACAAACTCTTTTCCCTTCCCCTCCCCACAACAGACACCCTGTGAGGTAGGTGGGGCTGAGAGAGCTCTGACACAAACTGCTCTTTTTCAAGGACAGCTGTGCCAGAGCTTGTGACTGACCCAAGGTCACATCAGCAGATGCAAGTGGAGGAGTGGGGAATCAAACCCGGTTCTCCCAGATTAGAGTCCGCACACTTAACCACTACACCAGACTGGAGAGGGTTTTGCCGTAGAATTAGAACTCCTGTCACCCTTAGCAAGTGACTTTTAAGCACAGCGCGGTGGTCAGAGGTGGAACATCTAGAGAGCCAGTTTGGGTAGTGGTGAAGAAGACTCTAATCGGGGAGAACCGGGTTTGGTTCCCCACTCCTCCACATGCAGCTGCTGGTGTGACCTTGGGTCAGTCACAAGTTCTCTCAGAGCCGTTCTCTCAAGCCAGTTTGGTGTAGTGGTTAAGTGCGCAGACTCTAATCTGGGAGAACCGGGTTTGATTCCCCACTCCTCCACATGCAGCTGCTGGTGTGACCTTGGGTCAGTCACAGTTCTCTCAGAGCTGTTCTGGAAAGAGCAGATCAAGGTGGGCAGCCGTGTGGGTCCGAAGCAATACAACGAGGTTAGTCCAATGGCGCCTTTAAGACCAACAACTTTTTTTATTCAAGACGTGAGCTTTCGTGTGCATGCACACAAAAGCTCACGTCTTGAATAAAAATGTGTTGGTCTTAAAGGGGCCATTGGACTCTAACTTTGCCGGAAAGAGCAGTTCTGGAGAGAGCTCTCTCAGCCCCACCGACCTCACAGGCAGTGTTCCCTCTAAGCTGAGTGAGTGTGAGCTAGCTCACCGTTTTTTAGCCTCCGGCTCACACATTTTTGCCTTAGCTCAGGGAGGACGGCTCCAGAGCAAACTAATTGATGCAGTAGCCAAATCACCTGCTCACAACTTTAATGCCAGTAGCACACAAAGTAGAATTTTTGCTCATAGGCAGGGCTACTTTTGGGCAGGAACGCACAGGAACGGAGTTCTGGCTGGCTCCCGAGTTGGCCACGCCCAGCAGGAGTTCATTAGCATAATAGGCCACACCCAACAGCAGAAACTCATTAGGATTGGCTACATTCGAGGTGTGTGGCCTAACATGCAAAGGAGTTCCTGCTACAAAACAACAAACAAGGTAAACAGAGTAAGAAGCAAAAGGTGGGTGTGGCTGGATGACCACACTTCTGGTAACATGGGGGTGTGGCCTAATATGCTAATGAGCTGTACTATCAGGGGTGTGGCCTAATATGCGAATGAGTTTCTGCTGTCAGGTATTGCTTATTATGCTAATGAGTTCCTGCTGGACTTTTTCTACAAAACGGAGATTGCCAGCGGCTCTGAGACTCCTTTGGGTAGTGAAGGGCGGGGGATAAATCCCATCTCTTCCTAGGCTTGCCAACTCTCCTGTTAGTACAATTGATCTCCAGATGATAAAGATCAGTTCCCCATGGTGTGTGTGTGGAATGGCTCTATAGCCTTCCACACTGTTGAGGTCCCTCCCCTCCCCAAATCCTGACATCCCCAGGGGCCCCACCCCCCAAATCTCCAGGGATTTCCCAAGCCAAAGCTGGCAGCCCAAAGTGTGGCCCAGGAGCGTTGCCAGCTGTTAGGCTCGCCAGCCTTCAAGTGGGGCCTGGAGATCTCCCCGAAAGACAATTGGATCTTCAGACCACAGAGATCAGTTTCCCTGGGAGAAAACAACTCCTTTGGAAGGTGGACTGTGTGGCGTCATAGCCCACCGAAGCCCCTCCCACTTCTTTCTCCAGGCTCCGCCCCCAAATCTCCAGGTGCTTCCCAACGCAGAGCCAGCAACCCTACCTGACTCTCGAGATTCAGAGGATCAGGGTGTGGGGAGGCCAGGAGCTGGAACTAGGGTTGCCAACTCTAAGGTGGGAAATTCCTGGAGATTTGGGGGGCGAAGTTTGGGGGAAGGGAAGGGCTTCGCCAGGTTCCAATGCCATAGGAGACTATCTTTCAAAGCAGCCTTTTCGTCCAGGAGAACTGATCTCTGTCGCCTGGAGATCAGTGGTCATTCCAGGAATTCCAGCCACTCCAATTGTGGCTTCCGCATGGCGGAACAACCTCATCTATAGCAGTGAAGTAGCGTGGGAGCATCTGCCCAGTGCTGCACCGCTGGCTCTCCAGTCCGCCTATGTGGGTTTTTCTTTGCGACCCCCTCCCAGCCCCTGGGGCCTTGCAGTGAGGATACACCGACTTGGAGCTTACCAGCTGCTGCCCTTTATCCAGTTTATATCTCCGACACCTAGCATTACATATTATGGCACTCAGGGCCTTTGCCCGGCCAGACAAAGGGACATTTACGTCAGATCCGGCCCGCATAACAAATGAGTCTGACACCTCTGCTCTGTGGCATTATACCCCGCTGAGGTCCCTCCCCTCCCCAAACTCTACCCCTCAATGTCCAGGAATCTCCCACCCAGTTGGCAGCCTTGAGAAGGCAAAGGGTAGCAGGCCAGAGTTCAGAGAAGGGGCTCCCATTTTTCTTTGTCAGTCTCCGAAAGGTCTTTGCCAAGCCGCAAGAATAGCGTCAAGAGAGCCACCAAACACACGCAGCAGTACCGCTTCTATTCCCCCCCCCTCCAAAATACATTCTGGAAAAAAAGAATGGGGGGGGGGAGTAAACTGTCTGCTGGGAACAAGAGCGAGCGAGCGGTCGAGAGACGGCCACTTTGCCGAGCAGCTTTGGTGGTATTTACGGAGCAAACATTTTCAGAGGCAACAGCCATCGAGTGTTATGTGCAGAAATTGATTTCGGGGCGTGAAATAGAATTCCCTCCAGGCGTGGCACAAAAGTCTGAGAAATTGTTCTTATCAGTCAATAGGCACCTCGACGTGAGCAGTAACTGCCTGGCTGCAACCGCAGAGACTGGGGTGGGTGGGGGATTGAATTACTGGCAAGGGAGGAGGGGAGGGGAGATGGTTCCAACTGAACAGGGTGCCGCGGAGAAGAGAGGCAGGAAACAGGACGTGGGGTTGGGGGTGGATGGGCCAAAAGAACTGGGCAGGTTTAGACTTGATTGGGGGAAAGGGGGAGTGGCTAGGGTTCCCAGCCTCCAGGTGGGGCCTGGAGATCTCCCACTTTTACGCCTGATCTCCAGCTGACAGAGATCAGCTCCCCTGGAGGAAATGGCTGCTCTGAAGGGTGGACTCTATGGCATTGTGCCATTCTGAGGCCCCTCCCCTCCCCAAACCCCACCCTCTCCTGGATCCACCCCCAAAGTCTCCAGGTATTTTCCAACCCAGACCAGGCAACCCTAGAAATGGCACATATAGAGTTGCCAGCTCCAGGTTTGGAAATCTGGAGGTTTTGAGGGTGGAGTCTGTGGAGGGCGGGGTTTGGGGCATAATGCCACAGAGTCCATCTTCCAAAGTGGCCATTTCCCCCAGGAGGACTGATCTCCGTCACATGGAATTCAGTCGCAATAGCATTGGATCTCCCGCCGCCACCTGGAGGTTGGCAACCAACCAGCTCTAGCACACATAATGCCCTTCTGTAAAGCCTGCATGTGCCACCTTGCCAAACTCCAGACGGTAGAAAGGAAACAAGGGGTCCGGTCACACACCAAATTAGCCACGCGATAGGGACAAATGCCGGGTGGATTTTCCGGGCGCGATCACACGAAAACATCTGGCAAGTGTCCCGCACCCGTCAGCAACCCGTATCGCCCGGCCAAAGAAGCGGAGTTAAAAGATACCTGGGAAAGTGCACTAGTTTCCGGAAAACGCGGGGCGTGGGTGGGCGTCAGATTGCGGAAGCGCTGGTATCCCGTCGCTTCTGGTGGTGTGCGTGCAAACGCGTACTGCTAAACTGAACCGCCTCGCCCTTCTTTGCCACGCTTCACCATCAACATGCGATCGTGGCTGAGGGCATGTGCACGGAGCCTCGAGGGAAAACGTCTGATCACAATTGTTGTTGTTGTTGTTGTTCAGTCGCACAGTCGAGTCCGACTCTTCGCGACCCCATGGACCAGCTCCCGCCAGGCCCTCCTGTCTTCCGCCGTCCTCTGAAGTTGGCTCAATTTCATGTTCGGTACATCTATGACACTGTCTCACCATCTGATCCTTTGCCGTCCCTGTCTTCTTTGACCTTCAATCTTTCCCAGCATCAGGGTCTTCTCCAGTGAGTGCTCCCTTCTCATTTGGTACTGCGCTTCAATTTGCTCCGGAGCAAAAAGCCTCGCTTCGCCCCCGGATTATCTCACTGGTATGACCGGGACCAAGGTTGTTTGTTTGCTTTCTACCTCCGTCCCGTGAGCTCTCTCTTTGGTTTGTAAACTCCAGGTGGTGGCTGGAGATCCCCTGCTATTGCAACTGAACTCCAGGTGACGGAGATCAGTTCTCCTGGAGAAAATGGCCCCTTTGGAACCTAATAATCTGATAATGTTAATCTACTGGTATCATTTCTTGTCTAGCACTGTTCAAATGTTGGGATGTTTTATACTTGTGTTTTTTTATTTTTATATGTAAGCTGCCCTGAACCGGCTTCGGCTGGGAGGGCAGGATATAAATCTGATAGATAAATAACTATTACAACTAGATCAAGACAGAAGAGAAAGAACAATAAAGAACTAATCCTTTTTCTACAAAAAAAAAAATGGCATCAGTTACAGACGGCTAATTCCAGAATGCGTCATTTTCAAACTTCACAACAAAAAAGAAAAGATTGACTCTGTTCTTAAAGCACGTGCTTTTCTGCGAACACAGCTCGGGGGAAACAGCTGAGGACGAGAAGGAAGAAGAAGAAAGCAAATCGGATGGCGAGTTAGGCTTGGGGTCTTCGGACGAGGACTCGCCCTCTGAAAAGGGGGCGGCTGCCCCCAAAAGTTCATACAAATTGAGGATTAGAAAAGACAAGAATAAGTAAAGGCTGAAGGACTCTGACTTGTGCCTGAAAATTCTGAAATAACTTTGGGATGCTCTGGGGGTTCCTTAAAACACTTAAATAGATAGTGAAAAGAGAATTAATCTAGCATAACCGACTATGTTCATTGTTTTATTAGCTTATTAAGATAACATTGAGATAAGCGGATGTATTGATCTCCTACTCTTGGGTTTTTAGTTAGTAGTGGGTCTTTTTTCTTTTTCCTTAGAAGTAGTTCCCATCTCTATGTTTTCAGTTATAGTTTGTAGTTTGTTAAAAAAAACCAATAAAAAATTCCCCTTAGGGGGATCCCCCCAAAAAACAAACTAGATCAAGATGGGTAGCCTCGTCAGCCTGTCTGCAGTAGTAGAAGAGAGCAAGAGTCCAGGAGCACCTTAAAGACGAGCCAAATTTGTGGCAGGGGATGAGCTTCCGTGAGTCACGGCTCACTTCACCTGGAATGGCTGCTTTGGAAGGTGGACCCTCTGGCATGAAACCCCAATTGAAGTCCCTCCCCTCCCCAAACTCCACCCTCCTCAGGCTCCACCCCCAAATCTTCAGGTATTTCCCAACCCAGAGTTGGCAACCCGATGTATATGTGGTAGGGCTGCCTGCCAATCCCCTAGTGAAACCTGCAGATATCCCAGGATTTCAGCTGCTCTCCAGACTACAGGGGTAGGCTCCCCTGGAGAAAATGGCTGCTTTGTAAAAAGGTAAAGGTAAAGGTTCCCTTGCTCGAAAGCCAGTCGAGTCCAACTCTAGGGTTGCAGTGCTCATCTCCGTTTCAAAGCCGAAGAGCCAGCGCTGTCCGAAGACGTTTCCGTGATCATGTGGCCGGCATGACTAAACACCAAGGCGCACGGAACGCTGTTACCTTCCCACTGAAGTGGTCCCTATTTATCTACTTGCAATTCCTTGCTTTCGAACTGCTAGGTTGGCAGGAGCTGGAACCAGAGACGGGAGCTCACTCCGTCATGCGGCACCCGGGTCTCGAACTGCTGAACTACCGACCTTCCACAGCCTGCAGTTCAGCGCCTTAACCACTTGAGCCACCGCAGCTCTGCTTTGTAGAGTGGGCTTTATGGCATTATGCCCCTCTGAAGTTCCTCCTTTGGCTCTGTGGCGAAACGGGGACCCGCCCTCAGCCCTGGGAGACTGAGCAGCCGTTCTGTGGCTCGCAAGCCCCCGCTTTTGCCTTCCCACCCTACCTGGTGGGGCTATTTCCCTTTGTTACACACAGCCATCACTCACTGGATTGACACCGCCTTCCTAGAGGGACACTGAGACCCCTCTGGCTGATTCCCCAACCTTGGGAAGTTGGTACCACAATCTTTGGGCACCCCCGGGAGAGTTAGCAACCCCTCTGATTTGGACCCGTTTGGGTTCCCTGGCCTCCCTTTGACCCTGGTAATGTGCTGAGCAGGGAGGACTAGGTGGTCAAGGCACACCAGGTCTTATTTAACTTTAAAAAAAGCTTTATTTTAACTATGTACAAGGAAGAAGAAGAAGAAGAAGAAGAAGAAGAAGAAGAAGAAGAAGAAGAAGAAGAAGAAGAAGAAGAAGCAGAAGAAGAGATTGGATTTATACCCAATGAGAAGGGAGCATTCACTGGAGAAGACCCTGATGCTGGGATAGATTGAAGGTCAAAGAAGACGGGGAAGGCAAAGGATGAGATGGTTAGGCAGTGTCATAGATGCAACGAACATGAAATTGAGCCAACTTCAGAGGACGGCGGAAGACAGGACGGCCTGGCGGGATCTGGTCCATGGGGTTGCAAAGAGTCGGACTCGACTGTGCAACTGAACAACAACCAAAAAGGAGCTGTTCCAGTTGGCAGCAGAGGATCGGACCCGAAGCAATGTGTTTAGGTTACATGTAGAAAGGTATCGGCTGGATATTAGGGAAAATGTTTTCACCTTCAGAGTGGTTCAAAGGTGGAATCGGCTGCCTCGGGAGGTGGCTAGCTCCCCTTCACTGGCAGCTTTCAACAAGAGGCTGGACGAATATTTGTCAGAGATGCTTTAGGCTGGTCCTGCACTGGGCAGGGGGTTGGACTAGCGGGTCTGTATGGCCCCTTCCAACTCTGTGATTCTATGAATGTTCCCTCTAAGCCGTGGAGTCTTCTGAGCAAGAATTCTACTTTGTGAGCTACTGGCATTAAAAGTTGGGAGCGAGCGATTTGGCTGCCGCATCAATTCGTTTGCTCTGGAGCCATCCTTCTTGAACAAAACTGTGTGAGCCAAAGGCTAAAAATCTGTGAGCGAACTCACACTAACTCAGCTTAGAGGGAACACGGCTCCCAAGTAAATGTGCCTTCAATTGCATGTGGGTTTGGCGTCTGCTCATTTGGACTCCATGTGTTTTATTTTTTATATATATATTGCTTGTATATATACAGATAGATCCAAATCCCCTGACACACGGACGGGATATTTTTCTTGCAAGACTAGATTTAATACTCTCCTTTAAAATGTGGGCTCCTCGGAGGAAGGCGCGTGAGCCGTATATCTTGAGTGGCTGGTGCGGGCTTGATGAATTAATAATTGTGGATTCATAAATAGTTATCATTTTTGAACTGATAGTCAGGCCTTGGCAAGTATGTAATATGGCATCCATCCTGCGGAATACAGAACAGGAGACATCAATTATTTGCAATCTTCTTAATGATGGGGAGAAGAGAGAAAGGTTGCCATGGCGAGGGTTGAACGTGAGGGAAAGAGCCGTCCCTTCGAGGAAGCAAAGGGGTAGGCTTGCCAATTCTACATTAAGACATTCCTAGAGATTTGCGGTTGGATCCAGGGAGGGGGGGGGCGGAGTTTGGGGAGGGAAGGGAAGAAGAGGAAGAGTTGGTTTTATACCCCGCTCTTCTCTACTCAAAGAAGTCTCAAAGTGGCTTACGGTCACCTTCCCTTCCCCTCCCCACAAGAGACATCCTGTGTGGTGGGTGGGGCTGAGAGAGCTCTCTCGAGAACTGCCCTTGAGAGAACAGCTCGGAAAGAACTTGTGACTGACCCAAGGTCACGCCAGCACCTGCATGTGGAGGAGTGGGGAATCAAACCCGGTTCTCCCAAATTACACCCTGCGCTCCTAACCAGTGTACCGCACTGGATGAGCCAGCCAGCTATGCAGTACACAGCTATTGGGTGCCCAGTTTAAACAGGAAATGTTGATGCTGAAAGAGAACTAAAGGTAAAGAAAAGGTCAAGGTTTCCCTTGCTTGAAAGCCAGTCGAATCTGACTCTAGGGGGTGGTGCTCATCTCCGTTTCCAAGCCGAAGAGCCAGCGCTGTCCGAAGACGTTTCCGTGGTCATGTGGCCGGCATGACTAGACGCCGAGGCGCACGGAACGCTGTTACCTTCCCACCGAAGCAGTACCTATTTATCTATTTGCAATTTCTTGCATTCGAACTGCTAGGCTGGCAGGAGCTGGTGCCAGGGACGGGAGCTCACTCCGTCATGGGGCACTCAGGTATTGAACTGTCAATCTACAGACCTTCCGGTCTGCAGTTCAGCGTCTTGACCTCTGAGCCACTGCGGCTCCCTAAAAGAGAACCACACCCCATTAAAAGCATCGCCAGTAGTGAGTCTCAGAAAGAGCCCTGCCCGAGACCTTGGAGAGCTGCTGCCAGTCAGAGTGGGTGAGATTCGGCTACAGTAACCAAGGGTTTGACTCTGTGGGCAGCAGTTTCACCCGTACAGATCCCAGTTACGGTGTACATGTCTTCCGGGAACACTGAAGCAAGGGCCAAGAAGACTAATGTGTATGAGTCCCCCTAAATTTGCAGCAAAAAACTAAGATCATGGCATCCGGCCCCATCACTCCTTTGGCAAATAGAAGGGGAAGTCGTGGAAGTAGTGACAGACTTCATGTTCCTGGGATCCCAGATCACCACAGACTGTGACAGCAGCCATGAAATTAAAAGACGCCTGCTCCTTGGGAGGAAAGCGATGGCGAACCTAAACAGCATGATAAAAAGTAGAGACATCACCCTGCCAACAAAAGTCCGCATGGTCAAAGCAATGGTATTCCCAGTAGTCATGTATGGCTGCGAGAGTTGGACTATAAGGAAGGCCGAGCGCTGAAGAATAGATTCTTTTGAACTATGGTGCTGGAGAAGAGTGAAGACTCTTGAGAGTCCCTTGGACTGCAAGAAGATCAAATCAGTCAATCCTAAAAGAAATCAACCCTGACTGTTCCCTGGAAGGCCAGATAATGAAACTGAAGCTCAAATACTTTGGCCACCCAATGAGAAGGGAGCACTCACTGGAGAAGACCCTGATGCTGGGAAAGATTGAAGGTCAAAGAAGACGGGGACGGCAAAGGATGAGATGGTTAGACAGTGTCATCGATGCAACGAACATGAAGTTGAGCAAACTCCAGAGGACGGCGGAAGACAGGAGGGCCTGGCGTGATCTGGTCCATGGGGTCGCGAAGAGTCGGACTCGACTGTGCGACTGAACAACAACAACCAAGGGCTTGACTCTGTGGGCAGCAGCTTCGCCCGTACAGATCCCGGTTACGGTGTACATGTCTTCCGGGAACACTGAACAAGTTATTTACAAGGGCCAAGAAGACTAATGTGTATGAGTCCCCTTAAATTTGCAGCAGAACAGTCACCTTTCCGGTCTGCGGCTTCAACAGCCACCCCTCTGCCCTGGCTCTGTGGCCTGGGGGATGGGCTGCCTCGTGGGCAGTAAGCAGGGGGCGAAAGAGATGACCCTCACCTCTTGGTCAATGGGAGGGCAGGGGGAGGATAAGAGAGCCATTTCAGTATTCACCAGGCCGTGTCTCTCAGGGAATAGAAGGGGCCATTATCTGCTCCGGGTCAGGCGAATAGCCCTTATCTGCAAAGGTTATCAAGCTTGTGCCCCGGTAGACATTGACCTGGGCAAGGACGCTAACCAGACCCATGGCCCTGTCTGCGGGATGAGGTGTGAGGGGCCGATGGGGCCAAGAGGGGACAAAGAGAGAAGAATTTCTGGCTTCGGGCCGGGGAGGGCCTTAGAGTTGCCAACTTCCAGAAGGGGCCTGGAGATCCTGTTCCCTCTAAGCTGAGTTAGTGTGAGCTAGCTCACAGTTTTTTAGCCTCCGGCTCAGACATTTTTGTCTCAGCTCAGGAAGGAGGGCTCCAGAGGAAACTAATATATGCAGTAGCTAAATTGCTTGCTCACAGCTTTAATGCCAGTAGCTCAGAAAGTGGAATTTTTGCTCACAAGACTCCACAGCTTAGAGGGAGCATCCGCACACATTCGCCGTGGCACAAATAAAGGCGGATCCTGAGGCCCTTCGAAAGGCCGGCAGAAATCTCAGCGCGGCCTAGAATTCCGCAGAGTAGAGCTGACTTTTCCAGACGCTCTGAGGGGAACGTTTTATGTGGGAGATTTGAGGGAAACCTCCCCCCCCAACAGCGGGGTCAAGGGGGCGTGAAATGCAGGAAGTACAGAGTGAAATGTAATTATGTAAAATTCAAATCTAATCAGGAAACTTAGAGAGACCATTCACGGGTTGTGCCGAGCTGGTTAACCCCTGCGGTGGATGAGGAGTTACCGGATTTTGTTAAGATACGTCTCAGTTATAATGAGACAAATATCTTAAATCCCCATTCGCCCTGGGCAGGACGGAGGGAGTGTGAAATCTTTGAATAAATCCCAGTTCGGCTGTTTCTCACCCAAGTCTCCCATTCAAGTTTTTTGTTGTTGTCGTTGAAGCATGGTGATTTCCCGTGTTTCATGCTTCCGTGAGAGAAGCCTGGGGGGACGGTGTTAGTTTCAGAGGGCAGCCCTATTGGTTGGCAGTGGAAGAGCTGGATTCGAATCCAGACCCACAAGAGTTTCAAGACTGGTTGCCAGCTCTGAATTGGGAAATAATTGGAAATTTGGGGGGGGTCGAGCCTGGAGAGGGTGGGCTATGGGGAGGGGAGGGATCTCAGTGGGGTACTATGCCATACAGTCCAACTTCCATAGCAGTCATTTTCTCCAGGAGAGCTGGTCTTTGCTCACCTGGAGACCAGTTGTAATTCCAGGACATCTCCAGCTAACCATCTCCAAGTCCTTCAAGGGCTGTCATATGGAGGATGGGTCGGAGTTGTTTTCTGTTGCCCCAGAAGGTCGGACCAGAACCAATGGGTTGAAATTAAATCAGAAGAGTTTTTGGCTAAACATTAGGAAGAACTTCCTGACAGTTAGAGCAGTTCCTCGGTGGAGGAGGTGGGCTCTCATTCTTGGGAGGTTTTCAAACTGAGGCAAGATGGCCATCTGACAGCAATGTGGGTTCTGTGAACTGAGGCAGATCATGAGAGGGAAAGCCAGGGGTCATTTCCTGCAGGAGCGCAGGTACAAGCTCTCCGGTCACCACTTTGGGGTCAGTGGAGCCTGGGGACCATGGAGTGGAGTCTGAGGAGGAGAGGGAATTCAGCAGGGATGTGATACCTTCCAAAGCAGCAATTTTCTCCAGGGGCCCTGATCTCTGTTCAGACCAGGGGTCATTTCCTGCAGGAGCACACAGGAGCGGAGCTCCGGCAGTAAAGAGCCCAGGGGGCGGGCACATGCAACGAACCCCACCCCCTGCTCCCAGCAGCCCTCAGTAAGAGCAAGAAGCAGCCAGAGCAGAGCCCCCCACCCCGGCCCCCCGGCCCAAAACAGTCCAGTGGCACCTTTAAGACCAAGTTTTATTCAGGTACAAGCTCTCCCTCCTCTGCGAGGACAGATCTGCACATTCCCCCCCCCCCCAATCGCAAAAACCCCCCCCCAATAGCTAGCAATCCAAAACAGTCTGGTGGAGCCTGAGCGGTGGGTGTTGGCTTCTGACACACTTCCGGTGATGCCAGGGGGTGTGGCATATGCAAATGAGTTATGCTAATGAGTTATGCTAATAAGCTCCTGCACCTCTTTTTCCATGAAATGACCCCTGGGGAGGGCAGGACGGGTTGTCTCAGTGCTTAGTTGTCGAGGCCGTTTCTCACACGCCCAGGGAAATGCCGGTCACCACTTTGGGGTCAGGAAGCCATTTTCCCCCAGGCCAGTTTGGCTGGAGATCCTGGAGGTTTTTTGGTCATCTTCTGGGTGTGGAGCAGGGGACATTGATTGGGTGCGGTGGGAGATATTTGCGAATTTCCTGCTTTGTGCAGGGGGTTGGACTAGATGACCCTGGAGACCCCTTCCAACTCTATGATTCTATGAGGAGGAGGAG
>NW_015164230.1:472631-477585 GCF_001447785.1 Gekko japonicus
AAGAGCAGCTCTTATCAGAACTACGGCTTCCCCAAGGTCACCCAAGAGGTGCAAGTGGAGAAGTGGGGAATCAAACCCGGTTCTCCCAGATTAGAGTCCGCGCACTTAAACCACTACACCAAACTGGCTACCCACCTAGAGCCTGGCAACCCCAGGTTTCGGGTTAGGAGCTTTCAAGAGTCAACGCTCGCTTCATAAGACTGGGAAGTTTAGACCCTGAAACCCTTGCTGGGCACTAGGGGGCTACTGGACTGGAACTAACTGTGGACACTGATATTTCCCTAAACAAAGTGATATTCCCCCCAAGCAAAGATAAGGCACGCTGTGACGTATTTTTCTGGCAAGGCTCCTGTTCCCTTCGAGTTTGATTATAGGGTTGCCAGCTCCGGTTTAGGAAATTCCTGGAGATTTGGGGTGGAACAGAGGTCATTTCGGGGTGGATCGCGGGGGATCGCAGTTCCCCCGGGTGAGGTACGGGGGGCGGGGTACATGACGAAGCCCCGCCCCCTGCTTCCAGCCGCCCCGCTTCCGGCCCTCATTCAGCCAGGAGGAGGCAGGAGAAGAGGGAGGGTAAGTTGCTTCCTCCCTGCCTCTCCCCACCCCTGCCTGCCTCGGGCCAGGGAGGGCCTTCGCGGGGCTTCCTCAGTCTCAGAGCGGCTTACAAACTCCTTTCCCTTCCCCTCCCCACAACAGACACCCTGTGAGGTGGGTGGGGCTGAGAGAACTCTGACACAAACTGCTCTTTTTCAAGGACAGCTGTGCCAGAGCTTGTGACTGACCCAAGGTCACATCAGCAGGTGCAAGTGGAGGAGTGGGGAATCAAACCCGGTTCTCCCAGATTAGAGTCCACGCACTTAACCATTACACCAAACTGGCTGGGTTTGGGGAGGGGAGGGACCTCAGCTGGGTATAATGCCTCCAAAGCAGCCATTTTCTCAGAGAGAACTATCACTGTCCTGTGGAGCTCAGTCGTAATGCCAGGACTACCGATAATAACCATAGATTCTAGGTGAAATCCCTCTCCAAACGCCCCCCTCCACAGACACCACCCTCCAGTCTCCAAGAATTTCCTAGGCTGGTGTTGGCAGCTAGGGTTGCCAACATTCAGGTGGTGACTGGAGGTCGCCTGGGTTTACAGCCAGTGCTCCCTCTAAGCTGTGGAGTCTCGTGAGCAGAAATTCTACTTTGTGAGCGACTGGCATGAAAGTTGTGAGCGAGCGATTTGGCTGCTGCAGAAATTAGATTGCTCTGGAGCCCTCCTCCCTGAGCAAAGACAAAAATATGTGCGCAGGAGGCTAAAAAACTGTGAGCTAGCTCACACTGACTCAGCTTAGGGGGAACACTGATTGCAGCCAATGCCCCCTCTAAGCTGTGGAGTCTTGTGAGCGAAAATTCTACTCTGCGAGCTCCTGGCGTTAAAGTTATGAGCGAGCGATTTGACTGCTGCATAAATCAGTTTGCTCTGGAGCCCTCCTTTCTGAGCCAAGACAACAATGGGTGAGCCGGAGGCTAAAAAACTGTGAGCTGGCTCACACTCACTCAGCTTCGAGGGAACACTGATTACAGCTTGAGCTCCAAATGACAGAGATCAGTTCGCCTGGAGAAAATGGCTGCTTTTAGAAGGTGGCCTGTATGGCATTAGACCCCATTGAAGTCCCTCCCGTCCCCAAACCCCGCCTTCCTCAGGCTCCGCCCCGAAAATCTCCAGGTATTCCCCAGCCCTAAGCTGGCAACCCCTATCCCAGGCACCCCCTTCTTCCTGCTGCCTCCTTTCCCCCAATCGCACAGGAGGTGGAATGGCTGTGCATCGATGACTTCAGGTACGGTCAGGGCTATTTTTGGGCAGGAACGCACAGGAACGGAGTTCCGGCTGTCCCAAGTTGGCCACGCCCAGCAGGAACTCTTTAGCATAATAGGCCACACCCAACAGCAGGAACGCATTAGGATTGGCTACGTTAGGGGTGTGCGGCCTAACATGCAAAGAAGTTCCTGCTACAAAAAAAGCCCAGGGTTTTGACAACAAACAAGGTAAACAGAATAAGAAGCAAAAGGTGGGTGTGGTAACATGGGGTGTGGCCTAATATGCTAATGAGCTGTCATATCAGGGTGTGGCTTAATATGCGAATAAGTCTCTGCTGTTGGGTGTGGCCTATTATGCTAATAAGTTCCTGCTGGGCTTTTTCTACAAAAAAAGCCCTGGGTTCGGTCACCGTTAGCTCTGGATCGGGAAAGAGGTCGAGACTTTGGGGGTGGAGCCCAGGGAGGGCAGGGTTCGGGGAGGGGAGGGACCTCTGCAGGGTGCAAGGTCACTGAGCCCCCCCCCCCCCGACCACCTTTTCCCACGAGACACCATTGTCCCCAGCAGCCATTTTCTCCAGAAGAACTGATTTTGGTCATCGGGAGCTCAACTGGAATAGCAGGGGATCTCCAGGAGCCACCTGAAGGTTGGCAACGTTATAGAGATGAGTGACATGGCAAGGGAGCTCATCCTATACAGGTTTTCACGGCAAACTTATGTTTTGCGTAGAACTGTCTGTGTTGCATTCTGGAGTGAGACCCCCGCCCCCACCTTTCATGTTATCCTGTTCTGTCGCTCCTTTGCCCCAGAGAGGATCCTTTTGGAGATGTGATGCTTGGCAAGCGGAGAAGCATTCTTTCAAAGCCTCTGCCCACCCCGTTCCCACTCCCCTCAGGCGCCAGGTGGGCGCTGCTTTCCCAGGTGCCTTTCCCCCCAGTGTTGTACGGCCTCGTGGAAGAAGAAGAAGAAGCAGAAGAAAAAGAAGAAAAAGAGGAGGAGGAGAAGGAGGAGGAGATTGGATTTAAGCCCCGCCCTTCACTACCCAAAGGAGTCTCAGAGCGGCTTACAAACTCCTTTCCCTTCCCCTCCCCACAACAGACACCCTGTGGGGTAGGTGGAGCTGAGAGAACTCTGACAGTAACTGCTATTTTTCAAGGACAGCTCTTATCAGAACTATGGCTTGCCCAAGGTCATCCAGCAGGTGCAAGTGGAGGATTGGGGGATCAAACCCGGTTCTCCCAGATTAGAGTCCGTGCACTTAACCACTACACCAAACTGGCTCACACCAAACTGGCTCAATAAGAAGAGGAGGAGGAGGAGGAGGAGGAGACTGGATTTATGCTCCACGCTTCACTACCCGAAGGAGTCTCAGAGCACCTTATAATCTCCTTTCCCTTTCTTCTGGGCATGGAACAGGAGTCACTGGGGTTATTTGTGAATTTCCTGCATTGTGCAGGGGGTTGGACTAGATGACCCTGGAGGTCCTTTCCAACTCTATGATTGTATGGTTCTATTGTATGTATGGTCCCCCCTCCCCACGGCAGACACCCTGTGAGTTAGGTGGGGATGAGAGAGCTCTTTCGAGGACCGCTCGTGAGAGAACAACTCTGAGAGAACTTGTGACTGACCCAAGGACACACCAGCCGCTGCATGTGGAGGTGTGGGGAATCAAACCCGGTTCTCCCAGATTAGAGTCCTAGCGCTCCTGACCACTACACCAAACTGCAAAGCATCCTGGGAAATGTGGCCTTGGCTGTAACCCCCTGGGCGTAAGGCCCTTGGCCTGAGCGGGTTCAAGCAGAGCCCCACAACATGGTGGCACCGGGTGCGTGACAGGGCTGTTGACTGGTTCCGGAGACTGTGTCTTTTTCTCTCGTCCGATGGGGGTGGGTGGGAAATCACGTCCCTGGGATACAGCCAAGTCTGGGTGGAGGGGGAAGGAATGTGTGCAGGCCCAGACATTCACTTGGCCACGCGCATTCCACAGCCATTAGCGCAACCAGCCCGCTTCCTTCTCCGGAGGGGCCGAGGGCTGCAGCCGACTCAACAGCCTCCCGCGGGCCCCCACGGCCTCCTCAGCGGCCTCCCCAGCCCCACTGCCGCTTGCCCCCAGGGGAAGGCCACTCCCAGGTAGAGTTGCCAACTTCCAGGTGGTGGCTGGAAATCTCCTTGGATGACAACTGGTCTCCAGGCAACCGAGATGAGTTCGCTTGGGGGAAATGGCCACTCTGGAAGGTGGACTCTATGGCATTACGCCCTGGGGTTGCCAGCCTCCAGGTGGGGCCTGGAGACCTCCCATTTTTACAACTGATCTCCAGTAGACAGAGATCAGCTCCCCTGGAGAAAACGGCTGCTTTGAAGGGTGGACTCTGTGGCATCATACCATGCTGAGGCCCCTCCCCTCCCCAAACCCCGCCCTCTCCTGGATCCACCCCCGAAGTCTCCAGGTTTTTTCCAACCCAGACCTGGCAACCCTATTATGCCTTATTGAAGCCCCTCCCCCTCCAAACCCCACCTTCCGCAGGCTCCACCCCCCAGTCTCCAGGTATTTCCCAACCCGGATCTGGCAACTCTACTTTCAGGTCCGCATGACCTCTCCTCGGTTTTCACTTCTATCTGATGTTTCCCCCCCTAAGACCAGCCCAATCTAAGGTTGCCAACACTGGGTTGGGACACACCTGGAGATTTTGGGGGGTGGAGCCTGAGAAGTGTGGGGTTTGGGGAGGGATTCACCTAGAATCGATAGTATACCGTGGAATCTGCCCTCGGAAGCTGCTGTTTCCTCCAGGGGAACTGATCATTGTCGTCTGGAGGCCAGTTGTAATTCTGAGAAGGGGACTCCAGGCCTCACCTGGGGGTTGGCAACCCTGGCCTAAGACCAACCACCCCAGGGCTCCACCACCTCCCAGACCTGCCTCCTGCAGCAGCCATCCCATCTCATCATCACGGAACGTTTATATATCAAAAGCCCAATGCCCGGATCTGCATTTCCCCCTCTCCTCTTCGTTCTTCCTTCTCTGTTCACTCTGTGTGCATCATATTGTGGGTGTTCTTTTGAAAGGTAAACTGCTTGGAATGCAGCTGCGAATTACCAAACAAATCCTTTTGGTTTGAAAGAAGAAGGAGGAGGAGGAGGAGGAGGAGGAGGAGGAGGAG
>NW_015164230.1:477736-485632 GCF_001447785.1 Gekko japonicus
GAAGGAGGAGGAGGAGGAGGAGGAGGAGGAGGAGGAGGAGGAGAAGAAGAAGGAGAAGAAGAAGAAGAAGAAGAAGAAGAAGAAGAAGAAGAAGAAGAAGAAGAAGAAGAAGAAGAAGAAGAAGAAGAAGAAGAAGAAGAAGAAGAAGCTGATTTTGTGAACTTAGGCAGATCATGAGAAGGGAGGGCAGGAAGGGTTGCCTCAGTGCTTAGTGCTTAGTTCTTGTGGCCCTTTCTCGGCCAGGGATCCTGGAGGTTTTTTGTCATCTTCTGGGCGTGGAACAGTGGTCACTCTGCTTAATAACTTGCTTTGGAAGCCCCTTGCTGGGGTCACTCCTATGTTAGTTGCGATGTTACATATTCAGGTGGGTAGTCATGCTGGTCTGAAGTTTGAGTCCAGTGGCACCTTTAAGGCCAACCAAGTTTGATTCTAGATTTCGTGTGCGTACATCTGAAGAATCCAGAATCAAACTTGGTTGATCTTAGAGCCAGTTTGGTGTAGTGGTTAGGAGCACAGACGCTAATCTGGGAGAACTGGGTATGATTCCCCACGCCTCCGCATGCAGCTGCTGGTGGGACCTTGGGTCAGCCACAAGTTCTCTCAGAGCTGTTCTCTCAAGAACAGTTCTCGAAAGAGCTCTCTCGGCCCCACCTACCTCACGGGGTGCCTGTTGTGGGGAGGGGGAGGGAAAGGAGACTGTAAACCACTCTGAGACTCCTTTGGGTAGTGAAGGGCGGGGTATAAATCCAATCTTTTGTTGTTGTTGGTCTTAAAGGTGCCACTAGACTCCGACTTTGTTCAATGGCACATATGTACATCTCTCCAAGAACCTTGTGGTGGCAGTACATGGGCCACCCCTCACCCCTTTTTTATCTGCACAACAGCCCTGCGAGGTAGGATAGAATGAGACGGAGTGATAGTCTCATCTAGACAGCTTCACATCATATTGGGGAATTTGCACCCACGTCTTCTCCTCCCTTGACCTAATTTAAAACACTCCACCTCTTTGGTGTAGTGGCTAAGTGCGCGGACTCTAATCTGGGAGAACTGGGTTCGATTCCCCACTCCTCCACTTGCACCTGGCTGGATGAATCTGACTCTAGGGTTGCGGTGCTCACCTCCGTTTCAAAGCCGAAGAGCCAGCGCTGTCCGAAGATGTTTCCGTGGTCATGTGGTCGGCATGACTAAACACCAAGGCGCACGGAACGCTGTTACCTTTCCACTGAAGTGGTCCCTATTTATCTACTTGCAATTTCTTGCTTTCGAACTGCTAGGTTGGCAGGAAGGGAAAGGAGTTGGTAAACTGCTCTGAGACTCCCTTGGGTAGTGAAGTTGTTGTTGTTCAGTCGCATAGTCAAGTCCGACTCTTCGCGACCCCATGGACCAGCTCCCGCCAGGCCCTCCTGTCTTCCGCCATCCTCTGAAGTTGGCTCAATTTCATGTTCGTTGCATCCATGACACTGTCTAACCATCTCATCTTTTGCTGTCCCTGTCTTCTTTGACCTTCACTCTTGCCCAGCATCAGTGTCTTCTCCAGGGAGTGCTCCCTTCTCATTGGGTGGCCAAAGTATTTGAGCTTCAGCTTCATTATCTGGCCTTCCAGGGAACAGTCAGCGTTGATTTCTTTTAGGATTGACTGATTTGGTCTTCTTGCAGTCCAAGGGACGCTCAAGAGTCTTCTCCAGCACCATAGTTCAAAAGAATCTATTCTTCGGCGCTCGGCCTTCCTTATGGTCCAACTCTCGCAGCCATACATGACTACTGGGAATACCATTGCTTTGACCATGCGGACTTCTGTTGGCAGGGTGATGTCTCTACTTTTTATCATGCTGTTTAGGTTCGCCATCGCTTTCCTCCCAAGAAGCAAGGTAGTGAAGGGTGGGGTATAAATCCAATCTCTTCTTCTTCTTCTTGTCTGAACCCAGTTCCATTGTGTGATTAAATGGTCAGAGCTTAATATTGGGCCACATTTAAAAGACACTCTGAGGGCCCTGGGGAAGAACACAGACGGAGAACACGGAAGAAGAAAAAGGAGTGGTTAGAGGGGTAAGCATCCGTTCTGCATTTCAGAGCTGCTGTCAAGCATCCCTATTTGCCTTCGGAATGTTTATTCCAGTCCCTTTGAACTCTTAGTGGCGCTCAGTAGGGGGCCAGAAGGAAGTAATTCCGAGAAAGATTATTCCACCCACACGGCACTCCCAGAACCAGCGCAGGCCTGAGGAACTGGTTTGGGGCTTCTGAGCAGGTGCACCGGTTGCCAGCCTCCAGGTGGGGCCTGGAGATCTTTTGGAATTACAACGGCTCGCTGGACTACAGAGATCAGTTCCCCTGGAGGAAATGGCTTCCTTCGGAGAGTGGACATTCATGTGGCACTATACCCTCCTGAGGCCTCCCCTTCCCAAATCTTGCCCATCCCAGGCTCCACCCCCTAAGTCTCCAGGAATTTCCCAACCCAAATTTGGCAACAGGTACAGATACATGCTTAAACAGGCCTTGCACCAGTTTCCCCCCCCCCTTCCATAGTGAACTCGACATCTGCCAGTCTTCACACTGCACTGGGCAGACATAACCTGTCATCAATCTAAAACAGCGATTGAGTCATCTTTCCTGCTCTGTTGGGTTGCTGGTATTTAAAATAATAATAATAATTAAACTGGCACATAAATGTTTATTTGTGTAAAGGTTCGGTCGTGGCTTTTTTTGTAAAAAAGGAAAAGAGGGAAATCAAGCTGCAAAATGGTTTCACGTGCAGGAGGGGCTTGTGACAGCACAGACGCTAACCAGTCAGTGCTGCACAAAGATGAAGAATGGCAGAAGGGGTATTTCATAGCTGCCGCTTTGCTCTGTTCCCCTGTCAGATTTTAAAGGGGGGGAAAACTAGTCAGTCACATATCAACAAATGTTGGGTAATTTTTGTAAAGTCTTCCCGTTTGGCAGGGCCCCCAAAACTTTTGAGCCTGTGGGCACCTTTGGAATTCTGACATCGCATGGTGGGTAGGGTTGCCACGTCCCCCGTGGACACCTGTGGAGGATGGGTGGGTAAGGTTGCCAGATCCTGGAGATTTGGGGGTGGAACCTGGGGAAGACAGGGAACTCAGTGAGATACAGTGCCACAGAGTCTACCCTCTGAGCCAGTTGGGTGTAGTGGTTAAGTGCGTGGACTGTAATCTGGGAGAACCGGGTTTGATTCCCCACTCCTCCACTTGCACCTGGCTGGATGACCTTGGTCAAGCCGTAGTTCTGATAAGAGCTGTTTTTGAAAAAGAGCAGTTTCTGTCAGAGCTCTCTCAACCCCACCAACCTCCCAGGGTGTCCTTTGTGGGGAGGGGAAGGGAAAGGAGTTTGTAAGCCACTCTGAGACACCTTTGGGTAGTGAAGGGCGGGGTATAAATCCAATCTCCTCCTCTTCTTCTTCTTCTGCTTCTGCTTCTGCTTCTTCTTCTTCGAAGCAGCCATTTCCCCCAGAGGAACAGACCTCTGTAGTCTGGAGATGAGCTTTAATTCTGGGGGATTCCCCAGGTCCCACCTGGAGGCTGGCATCCCTAATGGTGGGTGAGTCATACAGTGGCCACCATAGGAAGTGGAACCAACCACAAAATGGCCACCGCAGCATATCTTCAGTCGCACAGTCAAGATCCTTTTGGCAGCTGCTGCCAAAGCAACATGTTTTTAAAAATCTGCACAGTCAATCAAATCTCCAGTGGCCAATCAGGAGTCTTGCTGGGCAGAAGACCCACCTGGCCCCACCCACTTTCTAAAAAACACTTGTTGGTGGGCACCAGGAAAGGTGTCGGCTGGGGCCCTGGTACCCAAGGGCTCCCTGTTGGGGACCCCTGCTGCTTGCTGTCTGTCAGACACAAACCAGCCTTCATGGCTGCCGATCTGTGATCTGTGGATCTGCAGGGATTTGTGCACTTGTGTTGTTATGTACCTCCCAGGAGCTTTGGACTTTCCCACCCCCGAGTACCTGACTTAACCACGACCCTGGCAAAATCCTTATTTCACCTAGGGTTGTCAACTCTGTGTTGGGAAATTCCTGGAGATTTAGGGGGTGCAGCCTGGGAAGGGCGGGGTTTGGGAAGGGCATAATACCATAGAGTCACAGAATCATAGAGTTGGAAGGGACCTCCAGGGTCATCTAGTCCAACCCCCTGCACAATGCAGGAAATTCACAAATACCTCCCCCCCCACACGCCCAGTGACCCCTGTTCCACGCCCAGAAGATGACCAAAAAATATAAACTTTATAAAGGACACAAACACAAAGGGGTTTTTCTTAGAAACATGCTTAAAACATTGGCAGTCTTGCAATATTTTGTTTACTTAACACAGAGTCCACCCTCCAAAGCCTCCATGTTCTCCAGGGTAACTGATCTCTGTAGTCTGGAGATGAGCTGTAATTCCTGGGGATTCTCCAGGCCCCACCTGGAGGCTGGCATCCCTAGGAGTGGCCTTAATGCCATGCAGTCCACCCTCCAAAGCAGCCATTTCCTCCAGGAGAAGTGATCTCTACCGTCTGAAGACCTGTTGTCATCCCAAGAGCTCTCCAGGCCCTGCCTGGAGGCTGGCAACCCATGCTGACATAGGATTACCAGGTTCCTGGAGGGGGAAGAAAAATGTCCCGCCCCTTTAATTGCAGCTTGAGGCGATGTTGTTTACCAGGGAATGTTATTTACCTCCCTGCCTTGGGTGAAAAGTTTCAGCTGCACATTTCCCACACATTAAGCCTTTCTTAAAGGGACAGGACATTTTCCTGCAGGGCTGCCGGGAAGGGATACATGAACCGTTTGCCTGTGGTCACACTTTTTGCACATGCTTCGATTGCACACATGCATTCTCACACTTAGGGTTGCCAACTCCAGGCTGGCAAATTTCTGGGACGCAGGGTTTGAGGAGGGACCTATAATGCCACAGAGGTAAAAGGTAAAGTTTCCCCTTGCTCAAAAGCCAGTCAAATCCGACTCTAGGGGTGCGGTGCTCATCTCCGCTTCCAAGCTGAAGAGCCGGCGCTGTCCAAAGACTTCACCATGGTCATGTGGCCAGCATGAGTAAACGCCGAGGCTCACGGAATGCTGTTCCCTTCCCACCGAAGCGGTACCTAGTTATCTACTCACAGTTTCTTGCTTTCGAACTGCTCGGTTGGCAGGAGCTGGGGCCAGAGACGGGAGCTCACTCTGCCACGCGGCACTCGGGTCTCGAACTGCTGAGCTACCGACCTTTCGGTCTGCAACTCAGCATCTTGACCTCTGAGCCCTTTAAAGCAGCCATTTGTTCCAGGTGCACTGAGCTCTGTGGTCTGGAGACCAGCTGTCATTCTGGGAGGTCTCCAGGCCCCAGCTGGAGGTTGGCAACTATACTCCCCCTCTCTTCTTCTCTCTGCCACCTCCACACTCCCTTTGCTATTCACCAGACACTTGAAATGCACAACATTTCATACTTAAGGGTCTGTGGGAGCAATTGTAAGGATACTTTTCTGGGAGTAAGCCCCATCAAATAACATGGGTCTTACTTCTGAGTAGGCCTGGCTAGGGCTCGCTCCAAGACATAATGGGCCTTCATCGTCACCGAAGTGGGGCTGAGGGGCTCATGGAAGCAAGCCCAGGCAAGGTAACGCACACAGTCCTCTGCTTGGATTCTCCTGTTCTATGCCAACCCATCTCCGGTGCGCTCCAGGAAAGGCGTCTGGCAAGGAAAGGGTGCTTGCGCTGCAGTCCTGGGAGCGGAGCAGGCCTGGGCTAGCCCCACGGAGGCAAAGCAGCCCCATAGCCTGTTTGTTTAAGGGATATGCCAGTTTGTTCACAGAGTTCCCTCCAAAGGCCCTCCATTCGACCTGGATTAGTCACTCTGGGGGCTGATCCTTGCCGGTGCGGAGAAGGGGGGGGGACACATGGCCCCCATGAATATTCCAGACGGGGAGAGCTAAGCCTCCGTGAGCCAGAAAGAAAGAAAGAAAGAAAGAAAGAAAGAAAGAAAGAAAGAAAGAAAGAAAGAAAGAAAGAAAGAAAGAAAGAAAGAAAGAAAGAAAGAAAGAAAGAAAGAAAGTGGGAGAGGGCAAAATCCTGCCTTGTATCAGGTGCTGGCAGCTGTAGATGGCATCGCAAATCCAACTTTGTGCTCTGACCCAGGTTGCCAGCATCCAGGTGTGGCCTGGCCTGGAGATCTTCTGGAAGTTGAACTGACCTCCAGACAACAGTTCCCTTGGAGAAAATGGCAGCTTTGGAGGGTGGGCTCTATGGCATTATATCACAGCGAGGTCCCCCTCCTCCCCAAACCCTGTCCAGTTTGGTGCCGTGGTTAGAAGTGTGATCAATCTTAATGGCAAGACATTTGCAACACACAACGAGTATTCTGGAAAGAAACTACTGGAAGCGGTGATGAAACAATCAGACGGAGGTGTTTGAAAGGAGATCGTTTGTTTATGCCATCAGTATAATAGATTTTGTTGAGAGCAATTCAATGAGAATGGAGGGACTTTAGAATTATATGCAAAGCGGCAACTATTTATTTATTAATAGCAAATAAAGTGGTCACTAACATAGAAGTATAGTTGTTATAAGTAGAGGGCATGGTAAGGAGTAAAAAGGTAAAGGTTCCCTTGCTTGAAAGCCAGTCGAATCCGACTGTAGGGTTGCGGTGCTCATCTCCGTTTCAAAGCCGAAGAGCCAGCGCTGTCCGAAGACGTTTCCGTGGTCATGTGGCCGGCATGACTAAACACCAAGGTGCACGGAACGCTGTTACCTTCCCACCAAAGTGGTACCTATTTATCTACTTGCAATTTCTTGCTTTCAAACTGCGAGGTTGGCAGGAGCTGGAACTAGAAACGGGAGCTCACCCCGTCTTGCGGCACCCGGGTCTTGAACTGCTGAACTACTGACCTTCCACAGCCTGCAGTTCAGCGTCTTAACCACTTGAGCCACCACAAAAATAATAATAATAATTCGGCCTGATTCGGATTTGGCCAAATCGGACAGAATCAATTTTGGCGGGCAGAAAGACTCCCCCATGACAATTTCGACTGTACCAGCTATTGGGGAGTCTTTCTCCAGCCCAATGTCAATTTCGTCCCCATTATATCCAAGGGTCATTGAAGTCAATGGCGAGAACATAGGGTATATTCTGGGGGCTGGAGGGGAGGGGGTTTGAGGGAGAGGTTCCAAACTCACGGGGTAGCTGCTGTGGCCTCTCCCCAAGATACCCACCAAGTTTCAAGAACATTGGACCAGGGGGTCCAATTCTATGGGCCGCCAAACAGGTTGCCCCCATCCCCTCCATTGTTCTCTATGGTGGGAAACTTGGTTGGTACCTTGGGGAGAGGCTCCAGCAGCTACCCCACAAGTTTGGAGCCTCTCCCTCAAACCCCCTCCCCTCCAGCCCCCAGAATATAGCCTATGTTTTTGTCATTGACTTCAATGGCCCATAGGATAGAATGGGGCCGAAATTCAGCGGCAATTCAGCAGCAAGCCGATTCAGATCAAAGAATCTGAATCGGCCCACAGCAGCTCGAAAGGGGCCTTAGTAAGGAGGTGGAGGGGGTGCTTCCCTCAATACCTCTGGTAGTAGGGAGGAGGGCTACCTTCCTGCCGAAGGGGTTTCCTCTTCAGCCCCCAGTATCAGAGGCAACCCCGTCCGGCTTTCTTATTTAGGTACAGAAGAAGTTAGAAGATTGAATGGGTAACAAATTATGAAGAATTAAAGGAAGATGTATTAATGGTTAGAATGTGATTTAGAGGGAGTTGCATGGTGGTTTTATACCCAGGTAGGATATGGGAACAAGAAAAAGAAGAGGATACAAACTGGTTTTGGATTAAGTTTAATATGCTGGTTATACAGATGGAATGTAACCTCATTCCCCCCCCCCTTAGATTATGAAATAGAGTTGTTGTTGTTGTTCAGTCGC
>NW_015164231.1:0-10596 GCF_001447785.1 Gekko japonicus
TATCACTTGATGAAAGCCAGATTTTATCTTCTGGTTCTCTTCCGGAGCGCCGTGCCGGAGCGCTCCCCTGCGATGAGACCCCTGTGCTTATCTAATTCCCTCTTGAAGCTGTCCATGCTTGTAGCCACAACCACCTCCTGTGGCAGTGAATTCCATGTTGTTAATCACTCTTTGGGTGAAGAAGTACTTCCTTTTATCTGTTCTAACCCGACTGCTCAGCAATTTCATGGAGTGCCCATGAGTTCTTGTATTGTGGGAAAGGGAGAAAAGTACCTCTTTCATAACCTGCTCTATCCCATGCATAATTTTATAAACCTCAATCATGTCACCTGCCCTCAGCCATAATTTCTCCAAGCTAAAGGGCCCCAAGCATTTTAACCTTCCTTCATAGGGAAAGTGTTCCAACCCTTTGATCATTCTAGTTGCCCTTTTCTGCTCTTACTCTCTCAATCTTACTGGACTGTATACCCTCTCTGACATACAGAGCCACCCCACCTCCAACCCTTCCCCCCCTATATTTCCAATATAATTTATAACCAGGAATCACCGTATCCCACTGATTTTCTTCATCCCTCATCTTCACTACCTGGGATTACATTTTATTTATCCATTTATTTATTTTGGTGAGCATTTTTTTTTGTGTGTGTGCTTGTGTGTCTGGAAGTCATGGTGACTTCTGGTGACCCCTAGCAGGACTGGGAAGTTTCAGAGAGATGGCTTTATATTACCTGTCTCTGCATTCTGCCCCTGGTAGTCCTTGGAGGTCATCTTTTCAAGTACTTGCAGGGTCAGCCCTGCTTAGCTTCCAAGATCTGACAAGATCAGGTTTGCCTAAGCTATCTAGGTCAGGGCCTGGTATTACATTTTATGACACACAAGGCCTGGCCTGACAGAGCCCCATTTATGTTAGATCTGGCCCTCATAAGAAATGAGTTCGACACCCCTGAAGGACTTTAGGAAATATCCAAACAGATAACTCTACTCACTAAACAGTAAGTATGAACAAAAAGACAGAGGATGAGTTGGGGGGGGGGGAATCAAATTCCAAGTTCCAATATAGAAACAACTCAGTTTCATTTCCTATATCAAATTATTATCCTAGGAAGGTTCAGCAATCTATATATACATACTAAGAATAAGGCCCATTGTGGTGGGTGCCCTGGCCTAGGGGACTCAGCATCAATTTCCTGTGGTGACCTCAGCAGGGTATGATGAAACAGAGGCCACTGTTTTTTCCAGAGGAACTTATCTCTGCCGTCTGGAGAGCAGTTGTAATTATGAGTGATCTCCAGCCCTCACCTATCTGGCTGGTTTGGAGGGTGGAGTCTTTGGCATTTACCTGTCTGAGGTCCCACCCCTTCTCAAACCCCACCCTCTCCAGGCTCCACCCCTCAAATCTCCAGGAATTTCACAACCTAGAGTTGGCAACCCTATCTCCTTCCCAGCCAACCATCAACCTACTGTTATCTGCCCCTCTGACTTCAGCTTTCCATCTCCCCCGTCCACCTGCAGCCTCTACCTAGGAAAAGTACAGTCTTTCTCCGCAGTGGAGACCCAAGCAGGAGGGAAGCAACCTCAGCAGGGTATAATGACACAGAGTCCACCCTGCAAAGCAGCGATTTTCTTCAGGGGAACTGATCTCTGCCATCTGGAGAGCAGTTTTAATTCTGAGTGATCTCCAGCCATCACCTTGAGATTGGCAGCAATAGTTCCCCAGGAGAAAATAACTGCTTTGCAGGGTGGACTCTATGGCATTCTTTTCAGTTGAGGCATCTTTCCTCCCCAAACTCTGGCTTCTGTAGACTCCACCACAATCTCCAGGAATTTCCCAACCTGGAGCTGGCAATCCTTGTCAGGACTGGCCCCAATGAGTTTCCCACCAAGGCCAAAGTAGGTCTGGAATGGGCCTTCTGTCTTTACCTTTTTATTGACAGAACCAAGCTTGATTGCCTAACAACAGCCCCTGAGGGAAAAGTTAGCCCCACAGGAGCCAAGCAGGAGAAGTGTCTTCATCAGGAGAGACAGCCATTTTGGCAGTTTATTCTATCAGGGAAGTGGCCAGGCTGGCAGTGGGCAGGGGAGAGGAGCAGACCCGGCACCCAGCAAATGGCATGCAAGTACTCTTGAGTGGCAGTTCATGGGCCAATGGCTAATGGAGCATATGGCACAGCTAATGGAAAGTGCCAATACTTTGAGCTTTTATGTATATAGGATGCTCCTTATTTTCTTGGTAAATAATGATAAATTGTTCTGATGAGCAATAACACAAGAAAACATTTTAGCATTGTACATAGAAGGATCCTTACTATAAAGAACCTAAATAAATCTTTTTAAAATAAAAGTTTATCTTTCCAAATCATGCACTTGCTAAATAAATCTTTTTAAAATAAAAGTACAATACAGAACATAGTGGACAATGTCTTTTACCACATATTGATAACAAACGCAGAGAGGCATACATTTATTAGTGTCATAGTTGCAAGCAGTAGTTTATTGTCAAGGCTTTTCTCAATGAACAAAATTCAGTTCTATAGTTTGAAAGATGTAATCATACCTAATAATACAGTAGCACTGATTAATATGAGTGAGGTTGCATTTCCTCAGCCAATTCAGGGTCATGGTTAGAAAATTGTGGTTTTACAGTTCAATCCTAACTAGAGCCATACACTTGGAAATCTATTGAAGTCAGTAGTCTTATAAGGGTGTAAAGAGTATAATTCTAATTAGTATTGCATTTCTAATTTGGCTTTTAACTTTCTCAATCGTTTCAATCAAATCATAAGAGACATGAGTTTTTACGTAGAATAGATAGTAATTTGCATTTTTCTATCATATTTTGTTAAATCTAGCATTCACTCTTTACATCCAAAAATCTGTAAACCTATTAACATTGAATAATAGGAATGGGATTTGATTTCCTTAGCCAATCTGGAGTCTTGGTTATAAATATTACTCTTAATCAGGCTATTAATTTCTCTTAGTTGTTTCAATCAAGTCATAAAATGTGAGATATTGCTTAGATCATCTCATAATTTGCACTTTCCCAAAAAGTTTTTTTTCTTTTTTGGAAATTTATCATTCATTAATTTCAGTCAGATACACTGCATTAGGGGATTTATCTAGGCATTTTATGTGGAGCAGAAATGCTGGCATGTTTCCCAGGACATTCTTGGAAACTGATTTTGGATAACCTCTGCAGGAATTGAATCACCCCATCCCACTAGCTCAACCCCCCACAACAATTGGCCCACAACTTTTTCTATAAATACTATTTTTAAGATAGAGATCATTTTGTTTAAGATCCATTGAGCAGATTTAGAAGTCACCAGCTTCATTGCTAGTGCATGTCCCTTCCAAGAGACTCTCAAATTAAACTGTACTTTGAAACATTTGGAGCTATCTACCTGCTCAGTTTTGAAAATAAAGACCAGATAATTAGGATTTTAAATAATTTATCACAACAGAAATGTGCTAAGTCCTTGTGACTTCTTTTCTGCCCTCCAGATTTCTGTTGCTTTTAATTTCTTTGGACTCTCTATGTATCCAACTAGGTGAACTCTAACACATGAAAGCTTATCTTTGAATAAATTTTGTTAGTTTTTAAGGTGCTATTGAACTCCTGTTTAATTCTGTGAACTGTAGTAATTGAATATTTCTAACAGATGTTGCAGCTCAGCATAACTGAAAGACCTGGATGCTTATTATTATTCTGGACAGAGAATGGAAAACAATTTGGACTCTGATGTTCTTCAGTTATACTATTTATATCAGAATTTAAGAGGAAGAGTGCTAACAAGTGTTTCCTGAAATGCAGAGATTCTGTTTGTTAAATTGTCATATTCATTCACTCTGACAATGATGTCTATATTTATATAGAATAAATTAAGTATTATTAAAAACCTCAGGTTAGAAATGCTCGAACATCCGCTGATTTGGTTTACATCTTGCTCACAGGTTGCGAATAGAGGCCTGATTGTTTGATTATCAGTTTGCTAGTTTGTCAGTCTGTTTATCAGCATTCTGCGGGTTGCTTCATTGTATTCCTTACTAACCATGCAGTAAAGCACAACTGGCTTTTTGTTCATGCTTGTTCTCATGCAGTCTAAGAGTTCTATTACCCCCATCCTTGCTTCGTGAGTGCTCTGCTGAGAAGGCAACTGTAGACAAATCAATTAAATGAACGATATAAATCAGATATAAATCAGTTTCAATAAAATCCTACCCTTCTGTGTTTATCTGCATAGTCCTTAATGGAGCTAATGGCTGCTCATCAGTCTGATTTGGCAGCATCTTTGTCCTTGCACAGTTTTGAGAAAATCCAATGCAAACCAATTTGGTAGGCATTCGGGGCTGCTTGGCATAATCCAAACTGAGTTATCAGCTCACATCTGATTGGTAAGTTTAACAGTAAAACATGTTCATGTAGACATTCACAACATCTCTACCTAAGATTGATGTTAGTGTGAGGCAGTTCTTTCCTGAGGAGGTCTCTGTTAGCCAAATCAAAGGCTTCCAATAAATCAACAAAAGCACATACATTAAACATCTAGATTCATTAGTATGTTCAGAAACCAAATGATACAAAATTAAGTGCTGGTTTAAAGATTCTGGCCTGGTCTTTTCCAGTCATGTGATTTTGCTCTGCCCAGTCTGTCTATTTGTTAAGATAATAATGTGTTCTATCAAAGTTTGTTCTTCTTTATTAAATCAATTTCTTTAAACAGTTGATGCTTCAGTTTCTTGCATATTTAAACTTTGCCAACACATTTTCCACAAATCAGATCACAAGACTGAATAGGCATGGTGCGTTTCCAAAGATCAGGCTTAGAGTATTCACAATATATGGACATTTACACATTGTCTGTTCAAGTATTCAGGCTGAGCAGGGTACAAAGAAAAGGCAAAAACATGTAACCCACTTTTTCTACACTCAGTACTTAATCTAAACAATGTTTGAATAGGGCAGGCAATAGTTTAAAATTCAGCATTACCTCAGTTTTATTATTTATTTATTTAAAAATCATTAGCTTCCTTTCTTCCTAATGGATCTCAAGTGGGCTTACAACATAGATAACATGAAACTGACGGGCAGTAGGTTCAGGACAGACAAAAGGAAATACTACTTTACACACAGAGTGATTAAAATGTGGAATTTGCTGCCAGAAGATATGGTGATGGCCACAGGAATAAATAACTTTGAAAGGAGATTTGATAGATTCATGGAGGATAGGTCCATCAATGGCTATTAGCCATGGTGACTGAGGGAAACCTCCACATTCAGAGGTGCTAAGACTTTGAATCCCAAAGCCAGGAGGCAACATCAGGGGAAGTCCTCAGTCTCTATGCCCTGTTGTTGGCCATCCAGAGGAACTGGTTAGCCACTGTGTGAAACAGGATGCTGGACTAGATGTAACATTGGTCTGATCCAGCAGGGCTCTTCTTATGTTCTTATAAAGCACATACAATAAAATACATTAAAAACATAACAATCAAAATTTAAAATTCCAACTCAGGATTGCTAACTACCATAACCAAATGTGGTCCTAAATAAAAACATCTTCAACTGGCCAGGCACACCTTCCACAATCATGGGGCTACCACTGAAAAGGCCCTCTATTGTCTACCCACCAAATGAGCTTTTTTGATTGATGGGACAGTCAGGAGGGCCTCTTCCAGGGCAGGAAAATATGTCTATCAGGTAATAAACTGTCCATGACAACGGAGTCATCTTTAACTCCCCCACCTCCAGATCACCCTCCCCATCAGCATAGTAGACCAGATCCACTGTGTGTCTTCCTAAATATGTGGGCCAGCGATTACTTGGGACAGGCCCCTGGTTGTAATGGAAGCCATGAAGTCCTGAGCTGCTCCCAACAGCTTGGCCTTGGTATGGATGTTAAAATCACCCAAGACCACCAGTCCTGGAGTCTTCACCAGCACACAATACCAGGTCAGCTAGCTCAGGAACTGAGATGGCTGGGCAGTGCAATGGACAGAATCCCTATCCTGTCTGGTCACCCATCTTCAGGAACATACACTCAAAACTGGCAGACTGTTGGAAGAGATGCCTCAATAGATGAAATCATGATAGCCCACCACAACCCCCTTCTCCCTGGCTTAGCCTGTTGCTGTACAGAGAAACCTGGAGGGAAAAGCTGGGTTAGATTAGTCCCCCAATCTCCTCCAACAAGGTCTCTTTAATACATGCCTGATCAGCCTGTCTGCCCTGAATGGCTGTAGTTTTTTCCATTTACTGACCTGGCATTCATAATTAGGATCTTAAGATGAAGGGGACCAGCCTCAGTGCAACCAGGTCTTTGTTGGTTGGGAGACAGACTTGAAGGAAGAGGGGCTAACCAGTGGCCAAGCATCCTTCTCCTGGAATGGCCTGTCTGCATCCCATCATATCTCCCTCTGTTTAGAACTAGGGGAATGGCAGTCCCCCACCAGGGCATGCACACAACAGTGATCCCCCAGTAAGGAGACAGCTGAAGACTAGCTGTTCTTCTTCCCCAACCACCTAACAAGCCCCTTAGTCCTCCTACCACAAATTTCTACTGAAAGGATAACAGGGCCTTGTGTCACACTGACATGGCTCCCCCAAAGTGGCGACCCCCTTTGGTGGCAGTCTAACCCCCGTAGGAGTCCAGATTTTATCCCAGAAGCCCAGGGAGAGATGATGATGCAAGTCCAGGCAGTAAACTGCTGAGTCAGGGGCTTTTTCAGCAAAGAGGCACAGACATCAAGCAGGAGTCCCATTGGTGAAGTCCTAGGCTGCACAACAGACAGCTGGATGATCATGGTTGTCAAGGACTAGCCAGCTGACAGCACAGAAGACAGCTGGCTCATTCTCATGCCTGAGACTTCTCCCCAATGTTCTTTGCTATGTGGACAAGATGGAGTTTCTTGAAGAGGCTTAGTCTGTGCTGAGGTGTTATTCATCCCCCTACATTTCCTCTGTGTACCAGTTTCAGAGGGACACTTTTTTCTTTCTGATCCTGAGATGAATGCAGACACAAATTAATACAACCATGCTTTCTAGGCTACTGTTATATATTTTCATTCACCAGAAATAGATCATTCCCT
Organism: Gekko japonicus; assembly: GCF_001447785.1. Lineage (NCBI taxonomy): Eukaryota > Metazoa > Chordata > Lepidosauria > Squamata > Gekkonidae > Gekko > Gekko japonicus. The sequence goes on from NW_015164231.1 coordinate 7,087, forward strand.
AAAGTTTAAGAAATTTTCTCCATGAAAAAAATGCCAGTCTCTTTCAAGACTGCATTTTCTAGGAATTCTTTCTTCTCTGAGGTAATGCAAAACATTGCTTCTCAGCTTTTGACAGCCTTGGTTTCAGGTTCTCCCTGCCAGCTAAACAAATCCCTGAGATATTTCTGAGCAAACTAAACTTTAAAAAAAGTAAAAGCACAGTTGAAGCTCCTTGCAAGCCTCTCTGACCCTCCCAAAAGAAAAGGATGCAACTGTAATAATTAATTAAAAGGGAGGGCTGAGTGAACTTCATATCAAATTGCCAAGCTATCAGTCAAGATTTGGATATCCTTCCCCCCCCCCATTCTTTCAAAACCACAAATGTTGTCTCTAATCAAGTGATTTACAACAAGTTGACTTCTATTGTCAGAAACCTATCTTAAGGCGCTCTGGATGTGTCAAGAAGATTTATGGCAGATAGGGGTTCATACAAACATGTACTGCATGCAGGGAAAGGCATAAGTTTTTCAAACGGGACCATGCTATTCTATTGTTCAGTGGCCTCAAATATGTTCTGAATTGCAATTAAAAACTTTATCTTTCCAAATCATGCACTTGCTACAAGATTAAGAACATAAGAGAAGCCAAAATTGGATCAGGCCAATGGCCCATCTAGTCCAACACTCTGTCACACAGTGGCCAAAAACACCAGGTGCCATCAAGAAGTCCACCAGTGTAGCCAGGACACTAGAAGCCCTCCCACTGTTGGCCCCCTCAAGCACCAATAGCCACTGATGGACCTCTGCTCCATATGTTTATCTAATTCCCCCTTGAAGCCATCCATGCTTGTAGCCACCACCACCTCCTGTGGCAGTGAATGTATGATTATAAAGTGTGTCCCTCTCCCCCAGATACATCAAGGACCAAATACTTTGCTTTTATCTGCTGGGTGGCAGGCAGGACCAGACCCCAGGGGTGAGTGGCAGAGATACAGGCTTAGTTGCTAGTTTTCTTTCCCACTGCTTATATTAACTGTTGTGTGGATCTACTTTAAAAACAAAACTGCAGCATACAGGAAAAGGTACAGAAACCTGCCCTTTCTCATGCCTTATTCTATGCTTGAAAAATTTTTCTCCTGATCATGATGCAATACTGGGACCAGCTAGGGTGATAGGCAAAAAGTGCTGAGTGAAATGGAGAGAAAAATTAGGTAAGATGTAAGGGTTTAGCTCACCTTAACTGTGCTCTTCTTTTGTGTTTAAAAAGAGAACTTGTTCAAAACCATTCAGATAGAAATTCACACCTGTGCTGCAAGCCAGCTTGCCTGTTCTGTTTGAAATTTGGAAAGGAGCATCCAATGGATGAAGGCTACAGTCCTTAAGAATTTCTTCACAGTTGGTGGGAAAAACAAAAAGGAATGGCCACAGAAATAAAAATAAAAATTGGGGGTGGGGAAGAAGAATCTGAGAAGGTGATATAACTGTAATAAAGCAAAGAATATTTCAGAACAGAATGGAACAAAAGTGAGCCAAGTAAAATGTGTTTGTGCATTCTTATGGGCTATAGTATGTCACATTTTTAAAAAACCCTGCTCTTTAATATTTCTGCTCTGAAACTCCCTGTGTTCCCAGTAAGGTAAGTAGACTTCTACAAGGAGAACCATATAAATAGGAAGGGTTTTAAAAGGGGGATTATATATAATTATTATTTTAAAAGCAATTATGAAGCTAGAATGCCAGCAGGGCATTGGGGGCTATCCAGGGTTTTGCAAGAAGTGTCACATGTATGACTATCTGCCCACTGGACAGAAGTCTTGGGTGTGTGCCCAGTGCAAGGAGCTCCTAGTTCTCAGAGAATGTGTTTGCACCCTTGAGACCAAGGTGGCTAACCTGGAGAAGCAGAAACAGTCGGTTAGGCACATGGAGAACACTCTTGGGGACTTGTTAGGTATGTCTCACTCTGAAAATGGCAGCCCCACCACTATCAGGGAGCATGAGGGTTGAGAGGAAACAGGGCAGCACACTGAGGATAAGGGGAATGTGCCCTCAGAAGGAACCTCTTGTTCAGCTGGTGAATGGGTATCCTTTCACACCAAAGAACCATCCCTGGGCAGGGAGGGAGGGGGGCTCTTGGTAGTTGGTGATTGGATCCTTAGGCAGGTAGACAGCTGGGTGGCAAACCTGTGTACTGACAATATGGTGACTTGCCTACCTCTGGTTTGGGATGGCTCATCTCAAAGAGATGAAGGGGTAGCTGTTACTTTTTGTTGGATCCCCAAGCATCGAGAATAAATCCACGTTTCAGAAAAGCAAAATTTATTTCAAAGCTTTGGAAAGATACTCAAACAAGTCCTTTGTTAGGAATGGGTACAAACAGCCAGGGCAAGTATAATAAAGGGATTTGAACCAGGTACCGAACCAATGGATCACTTTCCCGCGTTTGTCCGGGAACTCATTGTGGAACTTACGAATCAGATAAGGGGCCCGAATATCCCCTTCTTCCACCCATTCATGGTGCTGGGGTCCGAAGTCCACCCACTCAATGAGGTACCAAAGTTTACCACGCTTCAGTTTGGAGTCGAGGATGTCCGCAATCTCAAAATGTTCATCCCCCTCCAGTAGCACAGGCGGAGGGGGATTCACTGAGGGCCTCCAGGTAGAGGTACCAGGGTCCTTTTTTAACAAACTCATGTGGAAAACAGAATGCAAAGCCCTCAGATTTTTCGGTAGTTCAACATCAACAGCCACGTCATTGATAATTTTACGCACTTTGAAAGGCCCAATGAACTTCCAACCTAGTTTCTTACTCGGTCTTAACATCTTGATGTTCTTAGTAGAAACATACACCATATCACCAGGTTTCAAATCAAATCCCACCACCCGTCCCTTATCTGCCTGGGCCTTATAAGCTGCTTTAGCAGCATCCAGGGTTTTACACAATAGAGGCCATGCATCTTGCAACGACTTACACCAAGAACCAGCATTCCCCCCAAGTGGAGTATTATTGTCCTCCAAAAAAGGAAGAGGGGGGCTATTATAACCGAAGACTGCCTTGAAAGGGGATAGTCCAGTAGAACTATGCAAGGTGCTGTTATAACAGTATTCAGCTAGAGGCAACAGGTCACACCAGTCAGTCTGTTGGTAGTTAGTGAAACAACGTAAATATTGCTCAAGAGTTTGATTCACACATTCGGTCTGCCCGTCGGTCTCAGGATGGTAAGCACTGCTGAGACCTTGCTCCACCCCCATGATTGACAGGAGCTCCCTCCAAAACTTAGAAACGAATTGGGAGCCCCTATCTGAAATCAACTTAGATGGTAAAAGATGGAGTCTCACTATGTGGTACATAAAAGCTTTCGCAAGCTTTTGGGCAGTTGGCAGCGAAGAGAAAGGAACAAAATGGGCTTGCTTAGAAAATAGATCCACAACCACCCAAATGACAGTTTTCCCCTGGCTACAGGGAAGATCAGTGATAAAGTCCATGGAGACCACTTCCCACGGCCGGGAAGGAGTAGGCAGGGGTTGCAATAGG
>NW_015164231.1:12831-15055 GCF_001447785.1 Gekko japonicus
GCATTCAGCCCCCGATAGTCAGTGCATAAGCGGAGCCCCCCATCCTTCTTCTTCCGGAACAGTACAGGAGCCGCAATCGGGGAAGACGCAGGGCGGATGAAACCCCGTTCTAAGTTTTTGTCAATAAACTTGCGAAGTTCAACTTTTTCGGCCGGCCCCATCGCATATATTTTCCCTTTGGGCAGTTTACATCCCGGCAACAGTTCAATAGTACAGTCAGTGGGTCTGTGGGGCGGCAACTCATCAGCTTCCTCCTCTCCAAAAACATGCACTTGGGTGACACAAACTGTATTTTCCCCTCCTCCCACAAGATGTAAGGATCGTGAGTAAAAAGCCAAGGGCTGCCAAGGACCAAATCGAACTGAGACTTAGGAGTAACTATGAAAGTCCTTTGCACCCAGCTATGAGCTTTGCACTTGGGTGACACAAACTGTATTTTCCCCTCCTCCCACAAGATGTAAGGATCGTGAGTAAAAAGCCAAGGGCTGCCAAGGACCAAATCGAACTGAGACTTAGGAGTAACTATGAAAGTCCTTTGCTCCCAATGATCGCCCGCTCCCAGGCTCAGCGGCATGGATTCATGCGTGCATGGTTCCATAGGAGCCCCATCCATTTGGGTGAAAATAATGGGTGATTTTAAAACGGTGACCCCCGCCTCGAGTCCCAGTACCACCCTAGGGCTAATCAAGTCTCTCCCACAACCCGAGTCAACCAGAGCTCTCACCCGGACATGCGTGCCAAGGACGGGGTTCATCAGGGAGACAGTCACCAAAAAAAAGAGAGGGGGTTTCTCTCACCACCTGTGGCGCACCAGTGGAACGGCCTTGTCGTTTTGCGCCCCTTACAACAGGCCGTTCTCGTTTTCCGCCGGTTCGGGTTCAGAGTCATCAGTGGATTCGGTGGCAGCGGGCTCGCCGCCGGCGGGGTCTTGAGCAGCCTGGAGAGCTTTTGAAAACTTCGGCTTAGCCAGCCCTTTCTTTGCTGGCAGGGGGGTTGGCAGGTGAGTTTTCCGTTTTGGCGTTTGCGGCTTGTCTTTAGGTTGGCGGCTTCCACAATCGGCTGCGAAATGTCCTTTCTCCCCGCATTTGAGACAGAGCCCCATCTTCATTCGAAGGTCCCGGGCGGAGTCAGACAAGCGCGGGGGACGGGGTCTGGCCACCGCAGGGTTGCTGGGTCTCCCACCCGTCGCAGCCAAGTCGAGTTTAATGGTGTTTAGGCGATCTTCAGCATTTTCCGCTTCTTGTGCCCATGCCATCAGGGAGACAGGGTTAACCGACCATAGAACCGTCTCCCTTATCTCTGCCGTGAGTCCCAGGCGGTTCATCTCCGCTAGAATGTGATCAGGGTAGTTTCGCAGCTTCGCTGCCTGGTTGTGAAATTCTAGAGTATATTCCCGCACCGACTTCTTGCCTTGACGAAAGGTAGGAAGGAAGGCATTGGCTCTTTAACTCTCATTCACATCCTCAAAGCGAGCTCGCAGCGCCCACATGAACGCATGCAGGTTGAACAGTTTAGGGCCGCGTTCATTATGCAGCCCTACGTACCATGTGGCGGCGGAGCCTTTCAGCCTCGCAGAGATGACATCTATGATCGCTCCTTCATTTTGGAACAGATGGCGGCTTTCGGCAACAAACTTCTGGACTCGCACCGTGAAGAAGGCGAGGTCATCAGGATTGCCATCAAATGTTGCTTCCAATAAATCCTTAGGACGTGGTCTCGCTGCTCTCAGGAGAGGACCGAGCGGCCCCTGTCCCCCTTGAAGAGGAGGGGCAGGCGCCGCTGGTGCTCCCGGTTGCAGCGGTAGCAGGGGCGGCGGTAGACCTGGTCCCGGCTGCAAAGGCGGCCCGGCGGGCCCCGGCGGAGGTGGCGCGGGCGCTCCCTGCACAGGTTGTGCCGGTGGGGCCCCCGCCAGCTGTTGTGGGGCTTGTGCAGCCAGAAAGTTAGCCATGCGAACGTCCATCATTCCTGGCAGTGCCTCAAACACATCATTCACGGTTCTCATCAGGTCGCGCATCGATTGCTCCAGCTCGTTCAGTCGCTCCCCGGTCTCTTCTTCCGGGATATGTTCCCGGGGTCGGTATCTCGGGGGTGGCTCATACTCCCCATCGTTTGGAGGCAATTTCGCTCCCGCCTGATCTCCTGATCGGGCCCCTTCCCCCAGGGGTTCGAACATCCAGTCTTCGAGCTCTTGTCGGTATGGCCCCGAAGAGGTCGTCCTCTCCGG
>NW_015164231.1:15085-34720 GCF_001447785.1 Gekko japonicus
GGGGTTGGAGGCGGCCAGGCCAAATACGAAGGCAGACGGGGAATCGTTCCCCCCACCGCGCCCGACGTAGGCACCGTAGTCATGCCGGTGGTGATCAACTGCGTGGAGGTTGCTGGGACCGATCCCGTGTCCCCCTCCGTTGTAGGTATTTTTCCCTCTGTCCCGCTCATGACTTCGTCAGACTCGGGACGATAGGAAAATAATGGGATTCCTAACAATATGTTGGATCCCCAAGCATCGAGAATAAATCCACGTTTCAGAAAAGCAAAATTTATTTCAAAGCTTTGAAAAGATACTCAAACAAGTCCTTTGTTAGGAATGGGTACAAACAGCCAGGTCAAATATAATAAAGGGATTTGAACCAGGTACAGAACCAATGGATCACTTTCCCACTGGCGGGCAAAGGAAACGGTTGCGCGCTCAATCCCTGGGAACATTGCTATCTCCAGACATAACACAGGTGCAGTCCCCAGGCTCTACAAGCAACAAGCTAGCATTCAAGCTTACCTCCTACACCACGTCCTCCAGATGTTTGGCTTAGCGTTACAGCAGAGTAAAATACAAGCTAGCAGGCATAGGGGGGGAATGAACTGTACAGCCGTACAGGTAACGCAGAACACAATGGCAGCTTGCTGACACTTTTCTACAGGGAAATGGATTAGAATTGTCCACTGAGACTGTGGCTAATGATAACGACTGCCTGGCAAGGTCTTGAGGCAGCAGGAGGAAGGTTGCAGGCCTAATATGCATAGGAAATTATAGACGTTTATATACAAATGCTTGAAGTGTCTGAGGTAAAATTGGGGAGTTGGAATGCTTGGTGTTGGGGGGAAAATAGACATTGTGGGTATTTCAGAAACTTGGTGGGATGAGAAAAATCAGTGGGATATGGTGATTCCTGGTTATAAATTATATCAGAAGGATGGGGTGGAAGGGTTGTAGGTGCGGTGGCTCTGTATGTCAGAGTGGGTATACAGTCCAGTAAGGTTGAGGGAGTAAAATAATTGGACTTGCTTCTGGAAATGCTATGGGTTGAAATAGTGGGCCCAAAAGGAAGCTTAACACTGGGAGTTTGTTATCGCCCACCAGATCAAAAGATAGAGGAGGATTGTAAAATGATGAATAAATTAAAGATAGCAGCTAGACTAAATAACTGTGTCCTACTAGGTGATTTTAACTACCCACACACTGAGTGGGTCAATATGTGTTCAAGTCGGGAAAAAGAGATTGAATTTCTAGGCACTCTCAATGACTGTGCTATGGAAAAGATGGTCACAGAACCTACAAGGGGAGAGGCATTTCTGGATTTGGTCCTAAGTAATGCGAAGACCTTGTGAGAGATGTAAAAATGATTGCACCACATAGGAACAGTGACCATAATGTTACTGAGTTCAACTTTTTTATAAATAGGAAGTTGCCCCAAAAGACCAACACAACCATTTTTAACTTTTAAAGAGGTAACTTCTATGATATGAGGGGACATGTGAGGAGGAAACTGAAAGGAAAAGTAGGAAGGGTCAAAACCATTGGGGAAGCTTGGAGACTATTTAAAACTACAATCCTAGAAGCTCAGAAAAAATATATACTGCAGGTGAGGAAATGCACCAATAGGTATAGAAAAAAGCCTGCATGGTTAACAAACAAAGTAATGGAAGCTGTAAAAGGTAAGAAGGATTCCTTTAAACAGCGGAAAGCTAGTCTCAGTGAGGTTGATAAAAGGGAACACAGGCTATGGCAAATAAAATGCAAGTCTGTGATCAGGCAGGCAAAAAGGGAATATGAGGATTGTATCACAAAAAAACATAAAGACCAACTATAAAACTTTCTTCAAATACATTAGAAGCAGGAAACCAGCCAGGGGGGCAGTGGGGTCCTTGGATGACCAAGGGGTGAAAGGAGTACTGAAGGATGACAGGGAAATGGCTGAGAAGCTGAATGCATTTTTTTGCCTCTGTCTTCACTGTGGAAGATAAGAAGTGCTTGCCCACTCCAGAACCTCTGATTTCAGGAGGGTGTTGAAAGACCTGAGTCAGATTGAGATGATGAGAGAGGAGGTCCTACAACTGATAGACAACTTAAAAACTGTTAAATCATCACGCCCGGATAGCATACATCTGAGAGTTCTGAAAGAACTCAAATGTGAACTTGTGGCTCTCCTGACAAAAATATGTACTCTTTCATTAAAATCTGTCTCCATTCCTGGGGACTGGAAGGTAGCTAATGTCACTCCCATCTTTAAAAAGGGTTCCAGAGGAGATCTGGGAAATTACAGGCCAGTCAGTCTGATACCAGGTAAGTTGGTGGAAACTGTTCTTAAGGAAAGAATTAGTAGGCACATTGAAGGAATTCTCTGAAGAGCTGAGACTAAAAAGGGAAATGTACAGGAAATGGAAGGAGGGACAAATTACTGAGAGTATAAGAAGCAGGCTCGAATCTGTAGGCATGGTGTCAGAAAGGCTAAAGCGCAAATGGAGCTGAGGCAAGGGATGCTAAAAATAACAAGAAGGGTTTCTATGCCTATGTTCGGAGCAAAAAGAAGAACAGGGATGGAGTAAGCTCATTGCTAGGGGAAGATGGTCAAGCCTTAACTAGGGATGAAGACAAAGCAGAATTACTTAACTGTGTCGGTCTTTAACCGTAAGGAGAGCTGTATACAAACTGAAGAATGCAGGGCATATAAAGGAAGGAGGAACTGCCAGTCCAGAGTAAGTAAGGAGATGGTTAGAGAGCATCTAGCTGCCTTAAATACTTTCAAATCTTCAGGGCTGGATGGCTTGCATCCTAGGGTGCTAAAAGAAATTGCAGATGTTATTTCAGAGCTTCTGGCTCTAATTTTTGAGATGTCCTGGAGTACTGGTGTTGTGCCAGAAGATTGGAGAACAGTTGAATGTTGTCCTGATCTTAAAGAAGAGAAAAAAGACGGACCCAGGAAATTTCAGGCCTGTCAGTTTGACATCAATACCTGGAAAAATTCTAGAGCAGATTATTAAACACTCTGTCTGTGAGCACATTGAATGGAAAAAGTTAATTGGTAGTAGCCAGCATGGGTTTATCAAGAATAAGTCATGCCAGACCAACCTTATCTCCTTTTTTGACAGAGTTACCAAAATGGTTGACTCTGGCAATGCTATGGATATAGTGTATCTAGATTTCAGTAAAGCATTTGACAAAGTTTCTCATGATATCCTTGAGGATAAGTGTGGGCTGGATGGTGCAACCTTTGGATGCATTAATGGTTGGTTGAAAAATCGTATCCCACAAGTGCTCATAAATGGCTCTGCGTCTATGTGGAGGGAAGTCTTGAGTGGAGTGCTGCAGGGCTCGGTCCTAGGCCCGGTGTTGTTAAATGTTTTTATAAATGACCTGGAGGAAGACATAGAGGGGATGCTTATCAAATTTGCAGATGACACGAAGTTAGGTGGGAGTCAGGATTCAAAATGATCTAGATAGGCTGGAACAGTCAGGATTCAAAATGATCTAGATAGGCTGGAACAGTGGGCTGAGACAAAGAAAATGAATTTCAATAGAGATAAATGCAAAGTCTTACACTTAGGTAAAAAAAATCAAAGGCACAGATATAGAATGGGAGGGACTTGGCTTGACAGCAGCACATGAGAAAGGGATCTAGGTGTTCTGGTTGATCACAAGCTAAACATGAGCCAGCAGTGCGATGTGACTATGAAGAAAGCTAATGCAATCTTAGGATGCATTAACAGAAGCATTGTGTCCAGATCATGGGAGGTGGTACTTCCACTCTATTCTGCTATGGTCAGGCCTCACCTGGAGTACTGTGTCCAGTTTTGGTCACCAGATTTTAAGAAGGATGGTGAGAGGGTTGGAATCCAAGTCTTATGAGGAAAGGCTGAAAGAGTTGGGTATGTTTAGCCTGGGAAAGAGAAGGCTTAGAGGCGACATGACTGCAGTCTTTTTCTTTTTTCTTTTAACTGCCCCAAAAGGCAGAATTTTATTGAGATTTTCACATGTTTTGCACAAACAAACACAAAATAAACATATAAACATATATACATACAAACATATATGGGGGTTATTATTCTTTTTAACAAACATTACTTAATCTCTATTCTTGTATATTATGTTGAGTAACTATCCAACTCTACCTCAATTGAGTATATACTTTCTAATAAATGAAGAATCTGTGCATTATAAACTTGCCTACATGTGATTATCATACCAATTATAGAACCGTGTCCAAGTATTCTGGAATGTAGCGTCTGTTAAACCTTTTATCAATAAAGTCAATTTATCCAATTCCGCTGCCTCCAAAACTTTGTTTATATTTTTTTAATTATTTACATTACATTTATACCCCACCTACCCTGTAAACAGGCTCTGGGTGGCTTGCAAAAGACAGCCTACAGGCTGATACAAACAAAACAATACAAATATTAAAATCCCTTTAAAACAATCTTAAGAGTAAAGTGCTCGCTACATCAGAGTAACCTTAAGATGAATGGCTTGTATCTGCGTTCCTTCTGTCTACAGGTCTTAAGATCAGTCCCACGGTCCAGATGTTTGCCAGTGAGGCTCAGAGTGGGTCAGTCTGATATTCCAGATTGATGGTAACCGTGGTGGCTGCTTCTATTTGAAAGCCTGGTGGAAGAGCTCCATCTTGCAGGCCCTGCAGAACTGTGAGAGGTCCCTCAGGGCCCTGATCTCATCTGGGAGCTCATTCCACCAGTAAGGAGCCACCACCAAAAATGCCCTGGCCCTGGTAATGGCAAGTCTCACCTCCTTGGGGCCCGGGATACATAGATGTTGTTGGGCCCCAGACCGTAGTGCTCTCTGGGGCACAAATGGAGGAAGGCGGTCCCTCAGGTAAGCTGGATCCTGGCCATGTAGAGCTTTAAAGGTAAGCACCAGCACCTTGAAGTGAATCTGGTAAGCAATTGGCAGCCAGTGCAGCAGCCTAAGCACAGGCTGGATGTGCTCCCAACATGGGAGGCCCATCAGCAGCCTGGCCATGCATTCTGCACGAGCTGCAGCTTCCGGATTTGGGACAAGGGCAGCCCCATGTAGAGAGCGTTGCAGTAATCCAATCTCGAGGTGACTGTCACATGGATCACTGTATAAATTCTCACTTTGTTGGTGTCTCCATTGATTTCCAATATTTAGTGTAAAGAATTCTGGCCGCTGTAGTTAAATACACAATCAAATAGTTATCATCTTTGTTGGAATTTTCAGGTAAAATGTTCAACAATAAGACCTCTGGTTTAAATATCACTCCCGTACCTAACACCTTTTGCAAAACTTCATGCATCATTACCCAATATTTCTTAGTTTTTTCACAATGCCACCACATATGATAAAATGTACCAACCTTATTTTCAAATTTCCGACACTTAGAACATTTTAAGTTGATTTTAGCTAACCTTTCAGGTGTTACATACCATCAATAAAACATTTTATAAACATTTTTCTTATAAGGAATAGCTTTAGTGATCTTAATATTTTTCTTCCATATTTGGTCCCACTGCTCCAAATTAATATTATGCCCTATATTCTGCACCCATTGAATCATATTCCCTTTCACTATCTCATCCAACATCAAATAATCAAGTAAAAGTACATTAAGTCTTCGTATAAGCTTTAGGTCCATGGATATAATAATCTTTTCAATCTCTAACAAATTTTTATAGAATCCAATTTTCTTATCTTTGGTAAATCTAGATTCTATTTGCGCTCTTTGTCACCATGGTAAATCTTCTAGTGGTTTCAAACATTCCTCAGAGTCCAATATATCCAGATACCTTCTCTGTATTTCTTCCTGGTAAGCATTTGGGAGTGTAATAGCTTCTAGTGGGATAATCAGTTTTGATTTTTTTGTATAAAATGTCTGTATATATTTTCCCAAACTTTCATTAGGGATGCCCATATCCAATGTTGCTTAAAGTATTTATGCGTACTTGCCTTTCCATACCATAAAAAGGCATGCCAACCTAACAAGAGGTCATGACCTTCCAATTTCAATATTCTCTTGTCTTCCAATGTGACCCAGTCCTTAATCCACATTAATGCAGCTGCTCTATAATAAAGATTCCAGTTAGGTTGTCCAAAGCCCCCCCTTTCTTTTGCATCTTGAAGAGCTTTCAATCTTATTCTGGGTCTCTTGCCTTGCCAAATACATTTTGAAATCACTTGTTCTAATTCCTTAAAGATTTTTTGGTTTTGCAAAATGGAAATAGTTTGAAATAAAAATAACCATTTTGGAAGTATATTTATTTTAATTGTTGCAATACATTCCATCAAAGATATCTGTAGATCTTTCCATTTCTCTAAATCCTGTTTTGTCTTCCTCAGTAGTTCTTTGTAATTATTCTCTTGTAATGAACTGCATTTATTTGTCATTACAATTCCTAGATATTTTATTTTCTTCTGTAGTTGGAAACTTGATGTTTCTTGTAGTTGAATTGCCCGCTCCTCTTCCATATTTTTAGTCATTATCTTAGTTTTGTTGATATTTATTCTCAAGCCGGCTACAAGTCCATAGTCTCCAAGTTCTTGTTTCAAGATAAGAATTGAATCCAGTGGGTTCTCCAGTAGAAATACTAGATCATCAGCAAATGCCAAGAAGAGTTTATATTCTTCGCCTTTTAATTTCAGGCCCTTAATCTCTTTCTGTCCTCTTATTGAGTCATTAAGTATCTCCAAAGCAAAAATGAACAGTAGAGGGGAAAGTGGACATCCCTGTCTTGTTCCTTTTTGGATTTCAATATATTGTGTCTGTTCCCCATTAATCGTTACCACCGCCTTTTGTTTGGTGTAAATCGCCTGGATCATCTTCACAAAGTTAGCGCCAACCTGTGCCTATTTCAAAGCTTCCAACATAAAGTTCCAATTAACATTGTCAAAGGCCTTTTCCACGTCTAAAAATATCAGAGCCAATGGCTTTTCTGTGTGTGCTTCATAATATTCTATTACATCCAAAATACATCTTAAATTGTTCTTAATTTGTCTTTTTGGCAAAAAGCCGGCTTGGTCTTTATGTATTATCTTTGATAAGATTTTTAAAAATCTTTCTGCTAATATTGAGCCAAATATTTTATAATCCACATTTAGTAACGAGATCGGTCTATAATTTTTGATTTCTTTTTCATCCAAATCTTGTTTATGAATTAATGAAATTATTTCTTCTTTCCATGATTCTGGAATTTCTCCATTAACCAATATGTTATTGCAAAAGTTTTTAAAATGTAAATGTAATTGTTCTTCAAATGTAATGTAGAATTCTATTGGTAGTCCATCTGGGTGTGGTGCTTTGCCTTTATTTTGTCTTTTTAAGGCCTCTACCACCTCCATCATTGTGATTGGTTGATTAAGGGCCTCCCTTTGTTTTTCTGTAAATTTCTTCGGTTGATGCGTATTTAAATATTCTTTTATCTGTTCCATATTAACGTCCATTTACTGTATAGCTCTTTATAAAAGTTTTCTACAAAGACTTTCATTTCCTGTTCAAGGCTTTTATAAATGATTTTTTTTTGTTTCCTAATCTTGTAGGCAAGCCATTTCATTAGTTTATTTGCATTTTCAAAGAAATTTTGCTTTGCAAATAATAATTTTTAGCCATTTCTTGTGATAATAAACAGTTCATTCTATGTTGCAATAGCTTAAGTTTAGACTTCGTCTCTTGCACTGTGGAATCTATCATGAGCTTCCCTTCTTGGATCTGAATATCTTTTTGCAACTCAAAATATTCCTGTCTTCTCTGTTTATTCACTCTAGCAGATTCTTGAATCAGAAATCCTCTAGAAAAGACCTTACAAGTGTCCCATACTACCTTTAAGGGTGTTTCTTTTTGCAGGTTTAACCTGAAAAAAGCTTTAAGTTCTTCCCTCATTTTGTTAACAAACTTAGGGTTTTTCAAAAGAGAAGTATTCATAGTCCATCTGCTTCTAGGCTTTTGTGCTTGCAACTCTACAGAGATAGGTTTATGATCTGCATATGTTCTGGCTTCAATCTCAGCTTCTAAAAGATCCTTAATGATTGTAGAGGATATCCAGCACATATTCAATCTGGACCAGGAGTCATGTCTTGCTGGGAAAAAAAGTATATTGCTGTGAGGAGGGATTTCTGACTCTCCAAGCATCCACCAAATTTAGTTCTTCCAAAAGACAACAGAGGGAGGGTGGAAACTCTTTACCTCCTTCCTTTTTCCTCCCTTTTTTCTTTTTACCAGAGTCAGTTTTTCTGTCTTCCTTCGTGTCAAAGACTGTATTGTAGTCTCCTATAAGGCAAATCTCCTGGAAGTCTTGTTGGGTAATCCGATTTTTTAATTTCTTATATAAAATTTATTGGTGCTGATTTGGAGCATAGATGTTAACAATAAGCATCTTCTTCATTTGTCTTTGTACTGTAACCATCAAAATTCTTCCATATTTAGAATTATAAATTTGTTCTGGTTGAAGATACTCTTTTACATATATTACAACTCCTCTTTTTCCCCCTCTTTTCATTGGAAGATAAGAATACTTTACCAAGGCCTTTTATTTGCAGATGCTTTTCATCCTGTTTTCTAATATGTGTCCTTTTTTTTTTTCTAAGTTGATGGAATATTCTACTTCTCTTCTGTGGTCCATTTAATCCATTCACATTCACCAATATATTTTTTAATTTTACTTCTCTCCATCCTGGTTTGAAGTCTGTTTCTCCTGTTTTTCTTTTGAGTATTGTCTGGTGTGAACTGGAGAGTGCCTTGTCATTCCTGGTCGTTTTCCTGATCTTGGTTGTCTTGGTGGTTTTGCGCTGGCTGCTGTAGCTCCTTGGAGATTTTCCTCTTCTTCTTCCTCAGTTTCTCCATCTTCTTCTCCTTCTCCCTTCCCTTCTTGTTCTGTAGTCAGAAGTTCTCCATTCCTCCTCAGGAAGTCTTCTGCCTTAAAAACAGATGTTATCCTGTGTGTCCCCCCCCCCCCGTAGGTCAAAAATAGATTTTCCAGTAGCAAACATCTATAGGCTATATTATTTTTTCTCAACACTGCAGTCAAATTGGAGTATTCTCTTCTTTTTTCCCTGACTTTCCAGGGAATTTATTTGAGTACATTGATTTCAGTCTCTTCCATCATCAAAGGTGTAGCATTGACTTCTCTCAATATCTTATCTCTTACTGCCCTTTTTTGGAAGTGAACTTGAATCTCTCTTGGAAGTTGAAATTTTCTTGTGTACACTGAATTCATTCTAAATATCAATTTCCTGGCTGATCGTATCCACCTCTTCTATATTTAGATGTTTGGCCAGACATTTAGCCATTTTGTTGGAGAGATCTTCATTCTTTTCTTCAGGTATGTTTTGGAATTTCAGGATGAATGCTGCTCTTTCCACCTGCAATCTTGTTATGTCCTGTTCCATAGTTGATTGCTTCACCTCAGTCTCTTGTATTCTGTCCTCCATTACTTCTGTTTTAATTTCTATATTGGCTGTAGAGGTATTCAATTCCATAATCTTCTGTGTATTGTCTGTTATTTTTCTTTGTAGTGCCTGGAGACTAGTAGAAAAATTTTCCGTTATATCTTCCATTGCTTTTTTGATAGGATCTACCACTACTTGGATAGAATTTCTGATTTCATCCATAGTGGTCTTTATTGGTTGAATTGCGTTGGCAATGCTGCTCTGAATTGATGATTGCACCACTACTTGCATTTCCTTTTGTGCGGGAAGTGAGAATTTGGATGTGCCAGCTATTAATGTGCTTGGTGAGGATGTTGGTGTTGTTGATGGTGTTGTTGATGGTGTTTTATTCAATTGACTTGTTTAACTTTGAGATGAAATCTTGCTGATCGCTCCAATAGGTTTAGCAGGTTTCTTCAACAGCTGGAAACTCCTCTTCCTGTTTCCTTTTACTGCTTGTTTTAACTTTGACGCTTATTGCCACCTTTGGCAAATTATTTTTGAAAGTCCAGGATTACTGGCTAGTTGCCCAGAACATATTTTGAATAACACAGATAATACACTGGCTGCCTTCCTGGAGTTTGCTTACACTAATTGAATTAAGTGTTTGGGTTTTCTTCACTTTCCTGTTTTTGCAGTAGAAACTGCAGGAATGCTTCTCAAGGTCAGTCAGAATTACCTCACCCCTCCAGCCAAATCAGCTTTCTCAGTCCCATGGGGAAGAGATTTTTAAAACCAAAAATCTTTCAGTGGCACATTGGAATAAATTCCAGCTTTCTAGGCAATTTTAAACTTTTAAACATTTAGGCTTCTGCACACTTTCCCTTCTAAAACAATCGCCTTCATTCCATTGTTTCCAGCCAGTATTTTTTTTATTTTTACAGACCACCAAAAATTTATAAAGGGCTCTCTGAACCTCCCAGCCATACCCCAGGTGGGGTGAAAAATTGAGAACGTTGAAACAGGTCTCTATATTCCCTAGGCTCTCTTAAGGTATGTTTCAGTTTTCAGTTTAATAGGTATTAAGCTATTTCCTCTCCAAGCTTCGCCCCTGAGCAAAAAGTGAAAGCAAAATGTTCCCGCCTGTTCCCTTACATTGGTCACTTTAACCAGGGGAGAAAATCTCCCTCCAACGCTGTTTAAACATTTTAGGGGCTTTCAGGGCTTTAGATGTGACAGTCCCTTTGTTATATCCCTGTGCTAGGGATGCCAAGTCTCATTGAATCGCGGCGGGGAATTGTCATTCTTTACAGGAGCTCTGCCGAGGGGGACGGCAACAGGCGTTGCACCGCCGTCGCCAGGATGTGACGCTACGCATCGCTCTGGCAACGGGACTCCAAACAGCCCCATTGACAGAGCATCACATCCTGATGACGGCGGTGCAATGCCTGTTGCCGTCCCCCATGGCAGAGCTCCTGTAAAGAATGACGATCCCCCGCCGTGATTCAACGAGACTTGGCAGCCCTACCCTGTGCAAACAAGATGTTACTCACAGTTCACCATGCGTCTCTTTGGAATGGTGATTTCTAACCCCCCTTGAAGTGAAAAGCAGTGGCTTTGCCTGTTGATTCAGGCTCTACTTCGGATCCAGCATCGGAGGCAATCCCTAGCACTCCCTGTGAGTTGCCATGGTGCAGGGGACTGGATAAAGCTTCTAGCATCCCACTACCCCTTTCCCTAGGAGAGTGGGGGGTCTCCGATCGATCAAAAAACCCTTTAAACAAACTAGGAAGAGACCAGTGCTCTTTCGAGCGACTGTTGCGCCGCACTGCAGCTCTCTCTTGCAGTCTTCAAGTATTTGAAGGGCTGTCATGTAGAAGATGAAGCGGATCAATTCTCTCTTGCTCTGGATTGCAAGAGTAGGTGTAATGGGTGGAAATTACAAGGGAGTCGTTACCGGCTAAATATCAGGAGAAACTTCCTACCTGTAAAACTAGTTGAGCAGTGGAACAGACTGCCTTGGGAGGTGGTGGATGCTCCTTTGCTGGACATTTTCAAGCGGAGGCTGGACAACCATCTTTTGGGTGTGTTGTAGAGCTATCTTTTGGCTATGCTCCTGCAGAGTGCAGGGGGTTGGACTAGATGACCTGCAAAGTCCCTTCCAACTCTAACATGCTATGATTCTATGATTCTGTGAACAAAACTATTGAGGCAGACTCAGCATAGGTTCTGTAAGGAAAGATCTTTTCTCACTAACCTGTTAGTGTTCTTTGAGGGAGTGAACAAACATGTGGACAAGGGGGACCCAATAGATGCTGTTTACCTTGACTTCCAGAAAGCTTTTGATAAAGTTCCTCATCAAAGGCTCCTAAGTAAGCTCAATAGTCATGGGATAAAAGGACAAGTCCTCTTGTGGATCAAAAATTGGCCAATTAATAGGAAACAGAGAGTGAGTATAAATGGGAAATTTTCTCAATGGAGGGTGATAAGCAGTGGGGTACCACAGGGCTCAGTACTGGGTCCGATGCTTTTTAACTTGTTCATTAATTATGTGAAGTTGGGAGTAAGCAGTGAAGTGACTAAATTTGCAGATGACATGAAATTATTCAGGGTGGTGAAAACCAAGGAGGATTTTGAGCCACTTCAAAGGGATCTGTTGAGGATGGGCGAGTGGGCATCAACATGGCAAATGGGGTTCAATGTAACCAAGTGCAACGTGATGCACATTGGGTCCAAAAATCCTAAATATAAATACACATTGATAGGATCCGAACTGGCAGAGACTGACCAAGAGAGAGATCTTGGAGTTGTAGTAGATAACTCACTGAAAATGTCGAGACAGTGTTCGACTGCAATTTTAAGAAGTCCAACGCTATGTTGGGGATTATTAGGAAGGGAATTGAAAACAAATCAGTCAGTATCATAATGCCCCTTTATAAGTCGATGGTGCAACCTCATTTGGAATACTGTGTGCAGTTCTGGTTACCACATCTCAAAATGGATATTATAGCATTGGAAAAAGTGCAGAAAAGGGCAACTAGAATGATCAAAGGGTTGGAACACTTTCCCTATGAAGAAAGGTTAAAATGCTTGGGGCTCTTTAGCTTGGAGAAATGACGACTGAGGGGTTACATTATTGAGGTTTGCAAGATTATGCATGGGATAGAGCAGGTCGAGAAAGAAGTACTTTTCTCACAATACAAGAACTCGTGGGCACTCAATGAAATTGCTGAGCAGTCGGGTTAGAATGGATAAAGGAAGTACTTCTTCTCCCAAAGAATGATTAACACATAGAATTCACTGCCAAAGGAGGTAGTGGCAGCTACCAGCATGGACACCTTCAAGAGGGAATTGGATAAACATATGGAGCAGAGCAAGTGATGCTCTATATTCTTGGTGCTTGGGGGGGGGGCAACAGTGGGAGGGCTTCTAGTGTCCTGGCCCCACTGGTGGACCTCCTGATGGCACCTGGTATTTTTATTTATTTATTTATTACATTTATACCCCGCCCTCCCAGTTATGGCCAGCTCATTTTTGGCCACTGTGTGACAGTGTGTTGGATTGGATGGGTCATTGGCCAGATCCAACATTGGCTTCTCTTATATTCTTATGTTCTTACATGTTCCTTTGAGTTCATCTGTACACTGGATCTCGAGACACATCCATATTGGGAAAGAAGAAACTAAAGTCCATGGTTCAGAACTATATTTAATACAAAAATATTCCGACTGTAACACATGCACACATGCTCGCTATTTTTAATATACCAAGGCAGAATTCCTGTATCAACAATTGCAGAACCTTTAATGCTTTCTTTTGCCAAAGGTTCTCTTGGCTGAGATGAAACTTTTCAAAAGTAATAAATAACAGGGCAATTATTTTTAACTTCCTACACAGGAACTCAAATATTTGATTGATGTTGCTCTTTCAGACAGTGCCAAGAAGTCTCAAGTAGCTTTCATTGGCATGCCTGCCAGCACTTTGGAATTCATGCCAGATATCATCTGTGACCAGGCACAACTTCTCTCCCCATTTTCCCCCGAGGTGTGGCATGACTAAGAGAAGAAATTAGGCATGACCCATGGAGCAATACAAGTGGGTAAAAAAACTATCTATGAAGTGAAAGACAAAAGAACAGTTTCAGCCACTTCTGTTTTTGTGAATCCACTTTGTAGCTTCAATTATTCATAATGCTGATGAAACAGCAAACATTTAAAATTGCAGTGAACACAGACAGCATATATACAAATAGCTTCACAGAATTCACCACCTATTCACAATAAAGCAAAGTTCTATACATATTAAAGATCTACAAGAGGAAATTCAAAGGAATCTAATTTGTATGACTGCTTTGGAACAATAAGAGGATGTTTCCTTTATATAGAGTTACATTCTTCCCCATCATAAGCATAAATGCTACACTTCTTTGTGCGTTGCTTAATGTGATACTCCTATCTCTAAATCCTAATGTGTTGAATTTATCATTCAGTTCTCTTGCTGTTTACTATGCTGTATTGTTGTAGAAGCCTTGGCTTCCCCTCTCCATTGAAGTGGTCCTTAAGGGTTAACAACATGGGTAGCTAAAATTACTGCAATCCTTATTTGCAACTCTGTCTTATTTGCTGTTGGGAACCTTTATTGGTTCCAGGCAGTGGTGGGGTTTAGGATAGTTTTCCAGGTAGAGCTCCAATTATTTAGATTGTAAGAACTTGTGAGGGAAAACCATGACATCACCTTTTGAGAAGATTTACATATTCATGTCCTGTTCTAGGTTAATAGGAGTTGCTGATTAGAAGGCCACAGAAGTATAATTGTAGAGGGCTAGTTGACTTAAAAAGCAAGTGGGCCAGCTGGCTTTAAGGAGCAATATGTAGCATCTTGTACTGTATGCTGGAACCTCACTTTTTTGTCTTTGATTCCTTATATATATTTGTAAGTACCTACCTTGCAACTGAGAAATCTTTAGCTGTTTGCAACTACTTTTAGAATTAGGTGTTGTGTAGTTCCAGTACTTTTGTTGTTTTTCTCTCCCTATTGAAATCTGAAAGTTGGTACTATGTTTTTTTTTCTTTTATAACTTTTTAAATTTAAATAAATCCTCTTATATTTTAACTGTTATGGTTTACTTGTGGTGCAATAATATCCTGGAAATGGAGTGTTTTCTGGCAGGTTTGTCAGAGTTTTGTGGGTGCTTGTATTGTTTACTTGCTTTGAGGGAGTGCAACTACCCAGGGGAGTAGTTAGTTCCCAGAGAATAGTTTGGACTTCAGTGGCTTGGGGTCTACTACAATTGTACAATGGGATCCTGGGGTAATGATGATAAAATTCAAGCAGCGATTGGCTTCAGCCTGTGAGGCACTTAGAAGGGCCTCTGGTTGCAAGTTCCAGATCTGTACAGAGACCAAATATAGTGGATGCTATTGGCTAAGCTGCTGCGATTCTATAGATGAGCAGAGCAGATAGAAACTCCTTAGAATAAGCAGCAGCAGATCAGGAAAGGACGGTAGAAGTGTTTTGGTAATATGAAGGGGAGAGAAGAAAATCAAAAGCTGCTGCCTGAAGGCAGAAGGACACAGTGCACATATGGCCAGGAGGTCCATAGGTGCAGAATGCTGAATTTCACAAATTGATTTCCAATAAGCCTTCAAATCTTTAAATACAGACTTCAAGTAAGATTTGAATAACTCCTATACTAAGTAGTCACAGAAACTATGGGGATTTTAGAAAGCAGTGCCCATCGCAATTTGTGAAAGCACCTCTGGCAAGGACCTATATGTGGTCCAGTTGTTGCATTCTGGGACAGTAAGAGGAAAGTGACAATTTGTGATCACTGTTGTGTGCAATCTACATTTCCACATTCTTCTTTCCAATGGAGGAGCAGGCCTTTGAAAAAGAATTAACTAAGGAAAGAAGGCTAAGAGATTCTTCCTTTCTTTCTGGTTCATAGATGCGGGACAATGATAACCCTGGGGAGGGAGCTCAGCAGGGATGTGATGCTGTGAAATCTGCCTTCCAAAGCAGCCATTTTCTCCAGGGAAGAACTGATCTCTGTAGTCTGGAGATAAGTTGTAATTCTAGGAGACCTCCAGAGCCTGGAATTCTAGGTCCATCCCAAGACTTCAGGATTCTGCCAACTCATTCCCATTCCATTCACTTGCCTGTGTAAACCGTCATGTACCAATATCAGTTAACTTTCACTTAAACTATCACCTTATCTGTTTGAACTTCTGACCTCCCTCATGATCCAGTGTATGTAACTGGAAAGTCTGTTGATTTATGATGGTACTCATGCCAAGCATTTCTAACTTCTCCCTTTTCCCCTTACACTGAAATTTACACTTGAAAGACTCATAGTGTAATTCACACCACCCTTTCCTATAAAATTTCCCAGAACAATTTTCCTTCACACTTCTTTCTGACTAAGTGGGCTGTGACTCATGAAAACTCATATTGAAACATATGTTGTTAGTCTTTAAGGTGTCAGTGGACTTCTGTTACATTTTAAAATGGGAAGGAAAGAAAAGAAAAGGGCAGGAGCATTTTCTTCCATCCCTCCCTATCACTGGAAGTCTGGAAGAGCTCACTTAATATACTGTCCCCCATGTAAGCATCCTGAGGAATCTCCTCCACAAGGAGTTTTTATATCTCTCATTTCTCCAGCCATAAACCTTAATGGTGATGAGTTAGGACAATTATCTCAAATACTGTGTTGTAAGAAAAGCTTACAATCCTAAAATAAATCAGTCCTAAAAGAAACCAACCCTAACTGTCACCTGGAAGGCCAGATACTGAAGCCGAAGCTCAAATACTTTGGCCACCAAATGAGAAGGGAGCACTCACTAGAGAAGACCCTGACGCTGGGAAAGATTGAAGGTCAAAGAAGAAGGGGACGGCAAAGGATGAGATGGTCAGACAGTATTATTGATGCAACGAACATGAAATTGAGCAAACCCTGGAGCATGACGGAAGACAGGAGGGCCTGGTGTGATGTGGTCCATGGGGTCGCGAAGAGTCGGACTCGACTGTGTGACTGAACAACAACAACAACAAGAAAAGCATAAGTAAATTGCCTGTTGCTCTTAATTGTGTGTATATATCCCTTTCCACTTTTCAAGGTTGCTTACAATTTAAAAAGTTGCATCCAAACATAATTAAATCACAACAATAAAATAATAGAACCAATTAAATGTACAAATATGAATACTTGCATTAGTAAAAGCAGAAAAAGTTTATTACTATTCGAAAATGATTTGTGTGAGGGGGATCCAAAGCTGGGGTACAGTTCCTTTTTCTACATATAATAAGGCTGTCCTCTTTTTCAAAATGCTGTGTCTCCTCTGATATGACCATTCCTTATTATAGCAATAGAGAATGTGGCAGGAAGGGTTTTCCATGGAATAGTAACCTGATGCCAACAGAAGCAGCCATGACTCAGTAGCCTGTGTGTTACCCAAAATAAGCAGTCTCCACTTAGTTTGGGGAGATCAGCTTGGAGGCAGAGCGAGAGGTGGGTAACTGGGATCTCCACTTATATATACAGAGATGTGTCCCTATGAGAACTCTTGGAAATAACCAGGTTGCTATTTATGGGAAATGTTTTTATTGGAACAAACAAAAACAAAACAGAAAAAACAGGATAAAACAAGTGTGCACACAGTAAACACATACAAGAGCTAACTAGAAAGATCAGGGAGGAAAGGGGAAAGCATTGTAGGTATGGGTGATAATTACCAGTCTTGAAGAGGTCTGTGGAAGCAGCAAGTCAAAGAGGAAATGGCCGACATTTTGGGAAGCAAGAGAGAGGACTCACTCAAAAGTAGGGATGTGAGGGGGATTTAAAAAATACACATACATCACTGGGGCAGCAGGGTGACATATTTATAGGGCGAAACATATCCTGGGGCAGGTTGACTCACCACCAGAGGACAATGAATTGATCATTCTACCAGAAGTAGATAAAGCGATGGGAGAGGCTTGATGGCCCTACATGCACCCGGCTGGAAGGATGGTGGGGAAGTTGAATAGACTTAAACATCGCTTGAGTGGTGCTTAATCAAGGATAATGGGTGAAGGGGAAGTTGGGCTTGTGTGTTGAAAGGATTATTTCTGAGTGTATCAATAGATCCTGAGTGACCTATTGTTTTAAACTATGCCTGTCTCCAGGGCCAGGAGGAGGACATAGCTAGCCAGCCTCTTTACTCATGCCTTGAAACTGATTTTCCAGGCTGCTGCCTGGCATCCATTTTGGCCCAAGCAGAGTCATACATTCACTGTTTTAGGTTGATTTACAGAGTGGTGCTTTTGTCTTAAGCTGCCCCTCAGTGGGAGAAGGAGTCTGATTGCTAAAGTATGGCTTGTGGAATATGTGTGCTGTCCATGGTGCATATCTCCCATCCCACAGGCAGGGATCAGAACCCATCCCAACATTTTTTTTTCTTTTTTGAAATCTAGGTTGTATGTTCCTTGTCTTCTGGACTCTATGGGACTCAGAGGTGGAAGTGACCAGGTAAACTGTGGATAAGCATAATTGATGTCAATGTGACATCCATGGTTTCATGAAAACATTATGTATAGGTATACTGCATGTGTATCTATTTGGCTAACTTTTCATCACTATGACACCACTCATGAAAAGTAGCATTAAGAGGGCAATCAAAACTCACCTTTCTTAGCCATAAGATATCTAGGTGAAGACATCACATGGCTAGACAGGATCTTTTTTCTTGACATGGCTGCAATTTCAAGAGACATATCAGGCTTGGCATACTGGGTAGAAATGTGAAACAAATAAGAATAAATGGTTTTCTTTGTGTAGGAATTCCCTCCTGGTGTTTGTAAGAAGCTGAAACATTTAATTTTGTTTATGGCAAAAGGCTTAAAGTCTTCCCAAGCAAGACCTAATCACTGGGAAACTGGCAAATGCTTTGCATGTTGGTAAAGCAAATCTGAGTCATATCAAATCTCAATAGATAACAAAGCTAAAAATCAAGAAAGTGGAATGGGGCTGAAAGGAACATGACATATTCACAAGATTTGCAGTGTGATTCAAACAGAATTGGTTTACCTCAATAGAAACCTGGAAAATTTCCATTCTATGTATCATGAGCTGAAGCTTCACAGATGGCAAGATATTTATATACACTGGTGGCTACGACTTAGGGATTTATAATGACTTGTAGCCAGAGGTTTAGCTAAGCCCCTAAACAGAACTTCTGCTTCTTCGCCGGCAATTTCCATGTTTAAAATTAGTGTCCTTCCCATAATTTTTTCACATAACAATTGCAGTGACTAGTGTGCTGAATGAGTGGATCCTGCAAGGTGCAGACTACTCTTGTGATACTGCTGCTAGCCCAAGTGAACTGACAGATTGTTGGCAAAACTGCTATCTGGAAGCACTCTTCCTTCCTTCCTTCCTTCCTTCCTGCCTGCCTGCCTGCCTGCCTGCCTGCCTGCCTGCCTGCCTGCCTGCCTGCCTTGCAGCCCGATCTACAGCTCAGCATAAATCTTGGCACTCTTTGCTTGACTGATTTATTCCAATGGATTTGTAAGAGTACGTTTCCTTTAATCCAAGCTGCTCAGTTGAAACACATTGCAGACTGAACTCTTGGACACCTTGCTGACTCAGGAATGAAACGCATAGTTGACTAAAGCTTCTCTGTGAGTAATGTGTGTTTGTGTATATTGTGAGTATGTATATATGTACACACAAAAATTCAAATTATTGAGACTGGTTCCTGCATCTGAGAATCATTTTTGTCTCAGCATCATAATTGTAAAACTAAATCAAATAAATGTTGAACTACATTGCATAAAACCCTCACACAGAGAAACCCTACAATTTGAAATGTAAAACATACATACAGAGGAACCTGGTCTCCGCAAACTATTTAAGGGTATAACTGTATCTTTTTATATAAATTGGCTTCAGTCCCACTACAGGGTAGAGACATGAAGCCCAATAAACATTCATGGATCATTTTGAAATCACAGGGAAGTATGGCCCTTTCTCCATTCCACCTTTCCCAAATGAACATTTAACTTGGACTCAGGGTGCTTTAGAGTTCTTAAGATTAGCTGAATTCCTACAATGCAGTCATTAATTGTCCTAGTCCCCTGAGCAACTCTAAGTAATTAAATTCATAAACCTGTTATGTACTTATGTATCTGGAGAGACAGGTGACCCCCCACAGTTTTCCTCAGATTCAAGGTTAAACAATATGAGCTTTTGCCTGGTAAACTGGAAATAGGTCATATTGATAATGAGCAGTAAAACTGCTTGGAACTTTAACTCTTTCC
>NW_015164231.1:34774-80513 GCF_001447785.1 Gekko japonicus
TTAATGGATCATCAGATTACTATCTAACCTAAAAGTCATAAAGGTCCCCCCCCCCCCAGAATCCTTCTAGGTAAGCAAGACAAGGAAAAGGGAAACAGATTAGTTTACCACCAGAAAGATATCTTGACTCCCCAATGCATACCAAGTCCCTAATCCTAGCCAATTCCACATGCATACAACAGGAACATAATCACTTTAATTTACAAACAGAAGTGCTCCTTTATGTTAATGTTACTTTTTCCCAATAATGTTTCCAGGGATTAAAAAAAAAGTTTGGCAGACCTGATTTTGAGCTACAAAATAGTAAAATCTTAGAAGTAGCTCTGTTTGGCTGTAGAATTAGTGGGAAAGAAGCTGCCACTTTGGGGATTATGACTAAAGACTCAGAAGCAGTATGTCATTGTAACTCTAACTCCTCTAGTGTACCATCCATGACCATTTGGCCTGCTTGCCTTACTTACAAAGTATTGTAAGCACTGGCTTGGATCCAGACAAACATTTCTATGGGTGCAAAGATTTCTGCCTATACAGCATGATTTTCCTGCCTCCCATAACCATCTGAAATACCCCCTGAAATCCTGTTCTCTTTTTTTGGTAAACAAATTTTTTATTTTCTCAGGAATACAACATATAAAACATTTCATTCTTTCAATTGTCTACCCCATTCCCAGTTCCTCCCCTCCCTCCAATGGCTTCCCACAATGCTTCCACCCCTGCTCCAAATTACTTCATATCATCAACAATATCAGTTTTTCCTCATTACAATCTAAAGATAACATCGTTTGACTTAATATTGATCTAAACATATTAAGTTTTGTTTCACATCCCAGTTCTTTTCCAGATAAATTTTAAAATCATTCCATTCTCCAAAAAACTCATCGTCTTCTTTGTTATTCAGTTTTTTTGTAATCTTATCCATTTGTGCCATGAACAGAACTTTTTGTATCCATTCTTCAACCTCTGGTACCTTTTCCGTCTTCCAAAACTGAGCATAAATCATTCTCGCTGTCACTATCAGCTACCAGAGTAAAGTTTTTTTAGTCGTATTGACTTCTTCCATTTTGAGTCCCAAAAGCAGAATTTCCGGTGCTTTTTTAAAAGAACATTTCAGTATTTTTTGCATTTCATTGTGGACTTTTGTCCAAAAGTCTACAGATGAAATCCTGTTCTTGAGGGAGAGGGGACCCAAGGGACAAGATTTCAGAGGACATTTGGGGCTGCTGCCAAAGTGGGGGAAGTGGGAAAATCACAGACATCCTTGTGCCAGCAGAAACATTAGTCTGGATCTAAGATGTAGTGTTTTCTCACACTGATATCTGGGAACTGTAGCACAATACCATCTGTTTAGAACATGGACTAGATGCTGAATTTCACTGACTGACTGATGAATGCTACCAACTGTGCAGGCACAAAAGTGCATAAACGCTAATGGTGTATGACCTGCCTCTGATTATGGCCCTGGGTCAGACAAAATCCAAGCAAGCCAGTATTTTTTAGGATGTGTAAAAAAAACAGCTATCCAGCCAGCTGCTATGCTGCGTGCTGCTAGTATGCAAATACAAAATGCTCAAATGCTGCTCATTTAGAATTGAGAGCAAATAAATGTTCAACTTCCCAAGTCTTTCTGAACAAGTTCAAATGTCTAATGCACTGCTTGCAAAGACCTCAATGTCCCTGATTGTACCTGTATCAATCCCCTTTGGACAGGACTGCAAAGAGCCCCCGTGGGCTCCCAGACAAAGATTCTGTCTGCCCCCCCCTCAAAAAATCACCTAGTTGGCTGTTACCATGCATATATTATAATAATAATAAAAGGATCTGCATGTCCATCTGTCTGTCCATTTGTGGCAAGCATAACCCAGAAACTAAAACTAGGAATCTCAAAACTGGTCATGAACTTCAGGATGATCATGGGAGTTACAGGGCCAGAAATGAAAGGAATTGGAATATGCTGGCCCAGGTGATCTCCAGACCCCCATGATATTTGCAATGGAATCTGAATATTTGTAGTAGTTAAAATGTCAGACTAGTATCTGGGAAACCCAGGCTCGTATCCCCACTCTGTCATGAAAGGAGGAGGAAGAAGGAGGAGGAGGAGGAGGAGGAGGAGGAGAAGAAATTGGATTTATATCCCACCCTTCAATACCTGAAGGAGTCTCAGGGTGGTTTACAATCTCCTTTCCCTTCCCCTCAACAGACACCCTGTGACGTAGGTGGGATTGAGAGAGCTCTTTTGAGAACTGCTCATGAGAGATCAGCTCTGAAAGAACTTGTAACTGAACCAAGGTCACACCAGCAGCTACATGTGGAGGAGTGGAGAATCAAACCCAGTTCTCCCAGATTAGAGTCCATGCTCCTAACCACTACACCAAACTGGCTTGCTGAGTGACTTTTGGCCAATCCACACACTCAGCCTAATTTACCTCACGAGATTGTTGTGAGGATAAAATAGAGGAGAGGAAAACCATGTAAGCTGCTTTGGGTCCTGCTTGGGGAGAAAGGCGGGGTATAAAGTAAGTAAATAAATTCTGACTTTTGTTCTTCATTTGTTGCCACTGAGACGGATTAACATTTATGATAATGTATGTTAAGGTTTAGAAGCTGGGTTTCGAAGAGGTAGAGGAACTTGAGATCAAATTGCCAACATTCACTGGATTATGGAGAAAGCAAGAGAGTACCAGAAAAATATCTACTTCTGCTTCATTGACTATGCTAAAGCCTTTGACTGTGTGGATCACAACAAACTATGGCAGGTCCTTAAAGAGATGGGAGTACCAGACCACCTCACATGTCTCTTGAGAAACCTGTATAAGGGCCAAGAAGCGACAGTTAGAACCGGATACGGAACAACTGATTGGTTCAGCATAGGAAAAGGAGTACGACAAGGATGTATACTGTCACCTTGCTTATTTAATATATATGCAGAGTACATCATGCGAAATGCTGGCCTAGATGAATCACAAGCAGGAATTAAGATTGCTGGGGAAAAGATCAACAACCTCAGATATGCAGACGATACCACTCTAATGGCAGAAAGTGAAGAGGACCTAAAGTAACCACTACACCAAACTGGCTCTCTAAATGAGAAGGGAGCACTCACTGGAGAAGACCCTGATGCTGGGAAAGATTGAAGGTCAAAGAAGACGGGGACAGCAAAGGATGAGATGGTTAGACAGTGTCATAGATGCAACGAACATGAAGTTGAGCAAACTTCAGAGGACTGCGGAAGACCGGAAGGCCTGGCGTGATCTGGTCCATCATCAAAAAAACTCAACATCAAAAAAACTAAGATCATGGCATCTGGCTCCATCACTCCTTGGCAAATAGAAGGGGAAGTCGTGGAAGTAGTGACAGACTTCACGTTCCTGAGATCCCAGATCACTGCAAACTGTGACAGCAGCCATGAAATTAAAAGACGCCTGCTCCTTGGGAGGAAAGTGATGATGAACCTAAACAGGATGATAAAAAGTAGAGACATCACCCTGCCAACAAAAGTCCGCATGATCAAAGCAGTGGTATTCCCAGTAGTCATGTATGGCTGCGAGAGTTGGACTATAAGGAAGGCCGAGCGCCGAAGAATAGATTCTTTTGAACTATGGTGCTGGAGAAGACTCTTGAGAGTCCCTTGGACTGCAAGAAGAACAAATCAGTCAATCCTCAAAGAAATCAACCCTGACTGTTCCCTGGAAGGCCAGATAATGAAACTGAAGCTCAAATACTTTGGCCACCAAATGAGAAGGGAGCACTCACTGGAGAAGACCCTGATGCTGGGAAAGATTGAAGGTCAAAGAAGACGGGGACGGCAAAGGATGAGATGGTTAGACAGTGTCATCGATGCAACGAACATGAAGTTGAGCCAACTTCAGAGGACGGCAGAAGACGGAAGACCGGAAGGCCTGGCGTGATCTGGTCCATGGGGTCGCGAAGAGTCGGACTCGACTGTGCGACTGAACAACAACAAAATGTTAAGGTTGGAGAGGGGGGCACATCCTTTTATTACTTTGATGGATTATGAGGAAATATTAACTCCTCCCTTCTGCTCATTATACTAACAAAGGTTTGCTGATATGCATCTATTAAATATATTCTATGTTGCCAACCAGGAAGAATAAGGAGTTCAGACTGAAAGGGGGGGGGTTAGAAGTGGGGATAGACAAATGGCAGATCATGAAAGACAGCAAAACGAAGGAGGAGAAAAGTATGGAAAAGAATTACAGAAACGTAGGACAACAAAACTTTTATTTATTTGTTTATTTTGCTACCACAAGGGCTGCCTCTTTGCAAAATCTGGCTGTGCAGGAACTGGGTGGAACTAAAGGAAAGAGGAAAACATAGACCTTGTTAGGAGGCTGCATCCTGGCAGTGACTGAGCTTGTCCTGACTAGTCTTGCCTTGCTCCAGTGCTGGCTTGAGTGATGGGTTTAGCAGGATCTGAGAAGCAAGGGTTACCCTCAGCATCATAGTAAAATGTTCAGAAAGGTCAAGTTCTTTACTGTGTTCTGCCTTCCCTGCACCCCTAGTGGCTGCAGTCAGAACTGCATTATATTTTGTTGTGCATTCTATGATACAGCATGAAGCTGGCTTCAGGATCCATCCAGCTGACTTGGGCCCTCTGAATTTTGTGCCTTCAGTCACCCCCCCCCCTCAGAGTCCCTGCCTTTGGAGAATATGTTTTATCCATCCATAAGAAATAACTCCAGACAGGGTTCAGCATCAGGTTATGCTTGCTTTTTACAATTTCATGATCTTCCTTAAAAATATTTTTTAAAGAAAGAAATAGCTGTGTGAAGCATACTTAATGTGAGATCAAACCTTCAAGCTGTATGCAAGAGCCTGTGGTGCCATACACTGCTTCAAAAATTTAACTTGGAAAAATTTATTGCTTGATTCACCTTGCAGCTTTTTGCTCCTGTGGAGACAGTCTATTAAAACAAGCTGCTGGGACTCTTTTCCTGTTAGATCTCAGATGCCCCTTCCCTGTGGGCAAATATTAAAAGAGACCACTTGGTTTGGAATGATGGATATCACATAAGCAGTACAAAACATAACCGAAGCAGCAGTTCAAACCATATACTAACAACAGGGCCCTAGAATGGTACAGCTTATCCATGATAGCTAAATAGAACTTCCATGATGAGAAGACATATAACTCTGAATGTTATTTAAGTATTTATTTACTTCACTGATATATACCCAATATTTATGACAGGCAACAATGGAGAACTTTTGCCTTTAGTCCTTGCTTAGAAGCATCTGTCTGGAAATAGAATGCTGGGCTAGCTGGGCACAATGAGCAAGCAAGATGTAGGGAAATGACAGCTCACACACAGGTGTGAAAATTACAGCTTTGGAATTAAATTTGCTCTCTGCTGATACTCAGTGGTTTGGTTGATATAGCCTTCCCAGGTGGGCAAAAAGCTGTAGATCACATTTGCCCCCCAGGAACCTTTCAATCTACTGGGTGAGGGAGATGGCTTTTGTTAATGGCCAACAAAAGTAAAGGCTTTCTTCCTATTATGTATTGGGATTGAATCATCCCTGATTGGATCAACCTACTGACTGGCTGAGTTTGGAGCACAAGAACAATAGCCGACCAGGACTCTGGAATAAACCAATCAAGGAGTAATGTTGTTTTTTTACATTACATTACATTACACATTCCATTTATATACCGCTCCTTCCCGGAGGCTCGGAGCGGTTTACAGAGACATTTAAACCTAGCTAGGGCCACAGTGCAAGGGGGGAAGTGAATACCTACTAGGCACCAAAGCAGTGGAGTTCTTCCCTTTGTGTTGTTCTTTCGGCTCTTATTCGGCAGTGGGTTCTTTCTATTTCGATGAAGTCGGCGATGGGGTCTCAGCGAAGTTCTTCCTTCCCACAGTGACTCCTTCTGAGTTGGTTCCCACGGTACACGGCTATGCGACAATTGCAGCGCATAGCCTATCATGGGGAGTGTGTGTGGGGGGTGTTTTGCATGCATATAAGCAGGGCTCCGGCCCTACTAGAGTTGTCTTAGAGTTAAGCTGAAATCACTAATAAACTATGAGCTGATCACTATACATGTCTCGAACCCAGAATATTTCATTAGCAATGAAGGTGGGATCTTGTTGAGCCAGCCCAGCACCCTCCAGTACCACACTGCACATCGAGCCCCAGTGCCAAGCACATTGCATCACTACCAGGACCATGGCTGCCACTCCAGGACACTTCGATTCATTTGATGCCACCGCAGAGGACTGGGAGTCCTATCTTGCCTGGTTTGAGTTCTTCCTCGAGTCCTCTGGGAACAAGGCCATGGCGAAGAAGCGCGCCACTTTCTTCTGGGTTTGTGGCCACATGACCTTCGAGACCTTCATCGCTCCTGCAGAGCTCAAGGACACCGCCTACCAGATGATCCTGGACCGGCTTAAGGAACACTTCTCCCCTAAGCTGTCCATCATTGCCACCCACCATGCATTCAACATGAGGAACCAGGCCGCCAACGAATCCATAATGGATTTCATCACAGCGCTACGACAGATTGCCTGGCACTGCAACTTCATAGACCTCGAGGACACACTCTGGGACTGACTGGTCTGTGGCCTTAGGGACATGAGGATCCAGAGGAAACTCCTTGCAAAAGGTGACTTCAAGGCGTCCATGGACGTGGCCCTCTCCACAGAAGCCACAGAGCAGTTTACTGCTGAGGTCCAGAACGCAAAAAGCCCACTATCTTTGCAGAGGTCTACCACAGCTGCCCATCACATGGACACCTCTGAGGATGAAGCCGATGAGATTCTACAGCTCCAGCACCCCACATGGCACTACACGCTGCCTACACCGCAACATCCATCTGCAGTGCCACACGCTGTCAACACCGCCACATCGACAATGTGCACCAGCTGCGGAGAGCCCCATGAGTGAAGGTCCTGCTGGTTTCAGGATGCCACGTGCAGGAACTGTGGTAAAGTCTGCCACATAACCCTAGCTTGTCATGCCAAGGGAAGCCAGAGGGGACCAGAGGCAACCCCAACATTGACGCACTCCAAGGAGCTACACGCCACCTCCATCCAGCAGCAGCAGGTACTGAACTTGCCCTAGGACACCCCTGACAAAATTACTGTGACTGTCCTAATTGAGGGGAGCCCCTGCATGATGGAGTTCGACACTGAGTCCTCCATCTCTATAATTTCCGAGGACACATTTAAGAGACTCTGTCCCCTGCGGCCTGCCAACTTCACCCTATGAGACTTTCAAAAAAATGAGGTGTCTATCATGGGGGAGGGAAAGTTCCAAGTGCAGTACCAGAACTTTGATGGACTTTTGGACTTACTGGTGGTGAGAGGCAGTCTCATGAGCCTCATAGGACTTGCTTGGTACATGCACCTGGGGTTCAGAGTGACTGGGGTGTACCACATGACCAGCAGAGACTTTCAGATGGTGTGTGACAAGTTCCCGGCAGTCTTTGACAAGATGCTTGGTCACTACACTGGACCTCCGGTCTCCCTACAACTCAACCTGGAGGTACGGCCCATATGGCTGAAGGCCAGGTGCGTCCCATTCTCCCTAAAGCCTAAGATAGATGGGGAGCTAGATCAGCTAGTGGCCCAAGGGGTTTTAGAGCCAGTAACACATGCTCTATGGGAAACCCCTATTGTGACCCCAGTAAAGCCCAACAGAGACATCCGCATCTGCGCGGACTACAAATGCAAGATAAACAAGGACCTGCAGGACCATGCCTATCCAGTCCCAGTGGTCAGCCATGTCCTGGCATCTCTAGCAGGTGCAAAGATCTTCAGTAAGCTGAACTTAGCTCAGGCTTACCAACAGCTCCCAGTGGACGATGCAACTGCAGAGGCCCAGACTATAGTGACACAAAGGGGTGCGTTCTGAGTGCGGCGGCTAGAATTCAGGGTCAGCATAGCCCCGAGAATTTTCCAGAATCTAATGGACTCTCTCCTTAAAGGAATTCCCGGGGTACAGCCCTTCTTTGATGATGTTCTGATCACTGCACCCATGGATAAGGACTTCGCCAAGAGACTACGCACCGTCCTGCAGCAATTTCAAGCCACTGGTCTCAAAGTAAATTGGGAGAAATGTGTCCTGGGGGTTCCGCAAGTCGAGTTCCTGGGGTTCTCCATCAATGCTTAGGGCATCCATCCTGCTCCCGACAAGGTCCACGCCATCGTCAATGCCCAGGGGCTCCTACATCTAAGCCAGAACTCCAGGTCTTCTTGGGGCTGTTGCATTTTTATCATTCATTCCTGCCCCACAAAACTGTGGTCACGGAGCCACTCCATCAACTCCTCGACAAGAAAGTCCGCTGGGTCTGGGGCCAGAAGCATGCCACCGCATTCCCGGCCATAAGGGAGCTGCTCACCTCGAACACCATCCTTGCACACTTCAATGAAATGCTGCCCATCATCCTCACCAGGGGCACTTCACCGTATGGGGTAGGAGCCATCCTTGGACACCAGCTACCTAATGGCAAGGAGGTTCCTGTGGCTTACTACTCCCACACCTTGTCCTTGGCCGAGCACAACTACGCACAGATAGAGAAGGAGGTGCTGGCAATCATGGTGGGGGTCAAGAAGTTCCACGATTACCTCTACGGGCAGCCCTTCACCATCATGACTGACCACAAGCCCCCGCTTGGCATGCTGGCCCTGGATCGCCAGACACCACAGATGCTATCTCCCAGAGTGCTGTGCTGGTCTATCTTCCTGGCTGGCTACCAGTACTATCTCATCCACCCCCTTGGAAAGGTGATGGGTCACACTAACACCCTCAGCCACCTGCCACTTCCCTCCTGCGATCCAGACCCTGATCCAGCACATCAAATCCTGCTCCTTGAGAACCTCCCTGACCATCCTCTTCAGGTGTCTGACGTGTCCCACCACACTGCCAGGGACCATGTCCTCTCCTGCGCTTTGGATTGGGTGGGAAGGGGTTGGCCCACCAGCCGGGTGGACCCAGAATTCACAGCATTCTTTTCCCACCAAGATGAACTTTCAGCACACAAGGGTTGCCTGCTGTGGGGGAGTGGGGTGGTGGTGCCAGCACCGTTGTTCCAGCATGTACTAGTGGTGCTGCACAAAACACACCCAGGGATCATGCGAATGAAGGTGCTGGTCTGCAGCTATGTATGGTGGCCTAGCATGGACAGTGAAATTGAGGACTGTGTAAAACACTGCCAGGCATGTCAAGAAACCCGACTGGAGCCTCCCAGGGCACCGGTGCAACAGTGGGAATCCACCCACAAACCATGGTCCTGGTTACATCTGGACTTTGCGGGGCCCTTCCAAGGATGGAATTTCTTCATTCTGGTGGATTCCTACACCAAATGGCTGGAAGTGGTGCCGGTCTCCACCTCTTCCAAGGCAGGAATTTGGGCCTTCTGACGGATCTTCTGCACCCACAGGCTACCCAACACCATCGTGATGGACAACGGAATGGCCTTCACCTTAGGTGAGTTCCAAGAGTTCATGGGCCACTACTTAATCAGGCACATCCGATCCTCTCCCTTCCACCCAGCCACCAATGGCCAAGCCGAAAGGATGACGAGGACCATAAAGGAGTCCTTCTCAGGCGGATCATTCATGGAGATTGGGATCACCGGCTTGCGGCTTTCCTTTTCAGCCATCGTGTGACCTCGAGCACCTCCAATGGCTTCAGACCCATGGAACTCCTCATGGGCAGGCGCCTAACCACCCATATAGATTGACTGCACCCAGACTGTGCTCCGGAACACTGCCCGGCCCCTGAGAGCCAAGCAGCACTCTGTGGATTCTTCCTAGTGGCCCAGCCTGGATCCCTGCCAGAGTGACCTAAGTTACAGGGCCCCTGTCATACAAGGTTTCTACGGAGGACAGCCAGGTGCTGTAGAGGTACAGCGACCAACTCCACAGCCATCTATTCCAAGTTGAACTACATCTCCCACCAGAAGTCTCGGGAGATGGTGAGACGCAGCTGCCCCAGTTGCAGAAACCTGAGCCCACGAGGGTCCTCCCAGCAGACAAGGAATGGTCAGCCAGACCAGCAGGAGAACCCCAGATCAGGTGACCACAATGGCCCTGAGGACTCACCAAGCCCGCTACTGCCTGTTACCACCACATCAGCAACATCAAACCTGAGCCCTGTAATCGTGACCCCCCTGACAGAACCACAACGCTCAACCAGGGAGCGACACAGGCCAGCTTACTTAAGAGACTATGTCTGTTAGGTGCTTTGGAAATTAGGGGGGAGGGGTGTTATGTATTGGGATTTAATCATCCCTGATTGAATCACCCTAGAGACTGGCTGAATTAATCACCCTGATTTAATCACCCTAGAGACTGGCTGAGCTTGAAGCACAAGAACAATAGCTGACCAGGACTCTGGAATAAACCAATCAAGGAGTAATGTTTTGTAAATATCCTATCACGGGGAGTGGGTGTGTATGGGATGTGGTGTTTTGCATGCATATAAGTAGGGCTCTGGCCCTACTAAAGTTGTCTTGGAGTTAACCTGAAATCACTAATAAACTATGAGCTGATCACTATATGTGTCTCGAGCTCAGTATATTTCACTTTCTGAAGCATCAGGTAGGGATGATCAAACATCCACTGTTTTGGCTCATGTCCTGTTTTGTCAGTCATGAGCATAGGTTATGATTATTCAGTCCACTTATCTATTTGCTGACCTGTGTGTGACTGTTCAGCAGGTTACTTCACTGTATTACTTCTTAACAGTGCAATCTATACATCTCTGATGTCCCCAAGATGATATCCAGGAAGTTTGCTTATACCGATGACATGGCAATTGCAGTAAGGCAAAAATCAACTGAAAGGACCGAGGAAATACTGACTAGTTACCTTGATGGCCCATTCCAAGTCCAGGAAAAACAGAATGCTCCTGTTTCCATCTCAATAACAATCTTGCCAATGGTGAACTAAATGTCTACCTTAATGGCACCCAACTTACACACAACCACACACCTAAGTACCTTGGCATTACCCTGGACAGGACCTTGTGCTATAAACACTATCTTACTAATGTAGCAGTGATAATACACAAGCAAAATAACATCCTGCAAAAATAATATGGTACAACTTGGGGTGTGTCTGATACAACACTTAGATGTTCAGCTTTGGGGTTGGAATATAGTACTGTGGAATACAGTGCTTCAGTATGGCTCAACAGCCCCCATGTCCACAAACTTGATGCCCAACTCAATACAACAAGAACCATTAGCGGATGTATTAAACCTACTCCAACCTATTGGCTACCTATGTTGAGCCACATCACTCCCCCACATCTCCAAAGACAAGATTCTCTTTTTCATGAATACAGAAAGATTGTTGAAAACAGAGAGCTGCCCATTCACAAAGTCATGGCTGACACAGGCCTATCCAGACTACGGTCCTGACACCCAAAAATAAGATTTGCACAAATCCTGCATTCACAAAATTTCAATCTAAGGAATGAATGGTCATGAATATGGATGGAATCAGCTCCACCTGATATCCACAACTTGATAAACACCAATGAGAGGCCCACAGGTTTTGACTGAGATAACCAGAAATTATTATAGCCAAATTAACTTTAATTATTTATTTCATTCTTAATTGTATGACAACTGGAATTTTGGATGTATTTTCTTTATTTACGTCTATACTATGTTAACTTCTGTATTTCTAACTGAAGAAGGTTGCAGAAAGAAAACTACTGTGGGAAACTACAGGTGTTGAGGGCCCATCTTAAAATTTATTTTCAAAAGTAAATCAAACTGACATTCTAAATGGCTAGTGGGGGAAGAAAATCTTCTCTACCTCTGCCTGGGCAAGTAAGTACAGTACAAATAAACATGAAAGAGCAAAATACTTTAATCCAAGAGGCTGTAGCAACAATATTAAATCAAGTGGTAGAGGCGGCGGTAGTAGCAGTGATGCCATCCTCGCTAAGTGCAGCTCTAGAGGTTGCATTACCATCGGCAGTAGAAAAAGCTCTTGAACCTATTAACTCAAAATGTGACAATTTCACACAACAGTTAAATTCCCAAATATAAGAGACTAAAAAACAAACGATGGAAAATAAACAGGATATAGATATATTAATAGACACTACAGATACTCTAGAAAATAAAATAGAAGAAAATGAACAAAAAATTAGCTCTCTGGAAGAGGCGTTGATTAAATTAGAACTGGAGAGAGCTTTGTTCACATTAAGGTTTCAAAACTTACCTGAACAAGAAGGTGAAGACCTTATACCTAAGGTGGCTCAAATAATTTGTGATTATATTGAAGAAGATGTTAAGGTAGTTCACTCAGATATTGAGTCAGCATTCCAAATGAATTCTACTTTTGCAAGGAAAAACAGAGTTGCCAGAGAAGTCCATGTTAAATTCCTTTAAAAAATACGTGCGTGAACAAGTGTTGAAGACATCATCCCATAAATCTTTAACCTTTCAAGAAAAAGAAATTAAAGTACTAAAA
Source organism: Gekko japonicus (assembly GCF_001447785.1). Lineage (NCBI taxonomy): Eukaryota > Metazoa > Chordata > Lepidosauria > Squamata > Gekkonidae > Gekko > Gekko japonicus. The sequence goes on from NW_015164231.1 coordinate 47,227, forward strand.
GATATCCCTTGGAGAGTCCGGGAAAAAAGGAAAAAGTACTTCAAATTAACTAATAAACTTAAAGAAAAGGGAATCACTTATAGATTACTTCTACCTGAAAGTCTGCTGTTTACTTATAACTCAAAATGGCAAAAAATTAACTCTGTTTTTAAACTAGAGGACTTCATCAGAAAAAATGGGGAAGACCTGGATATTGAGGAATCAGATGGATGTGAATCAGTAGAAGAGCAAGATGAAGACCGAGAGAGAGAAGATAATGGTGATTTGGTAGCTAAATCTAAAAGAGAGAAAAAACAAAAGAAAAGGGAACCTCTCCCACTGCAGGTATGTACAAGATTGCAGCACCGGGCGAGGGTGGAGTCGACACAGGATAAGAATGTGGAAGGGCAATGAATTGAAACGAATCTCTATTAATATCAATGGGCTCAATAGCCCTCAGAAAAGAAAACGGATCTTTCATCAAATTAAAAAGGCAAATTTTCACGTAATATGCCTACAGGAAACAGATATCAAGCTCCCTCATAAAATATTTAGAAAATAAAAAAATTGGGCACCGTGTTTATTTTGGCCGATAGAGGGGGGAAAAGAAAGGACTGGTCACGTATATTAAAGATTCCTTATACCCTGAACTGATTTTTGATTCCGGCGATAGAAGAATTTTGATAACCAGAATCCATAGGAGATTTATTTATTTATATATTTGATTTATATCCCGCCCTCCCAAAGGCTCAGGGCGGCTCACATGCGGCAAAGCTGAGGTATAAATTACAATAAAACATATAATAGAATACAATATTAAAAACAACATTAAAAATCATCCTATAACACGGTGCTGAACCTATATAAATCTTCCAAGATGGGAACAACCACCCAAATTTGGCGGCCAGCTATCTCAGTAGCGCGGTCTCCCACTACACTGTTCTGCCGGGCCAGGCCTGCCCCCCTTTAGTAGGGCAGCCGATGACACACTACCTCGGTGGTAGGATAGTGGCGGTGGCGGCTCCTACTTGAATGCCTGGCAGAAGAGCTCCGTATTGCAGGCCCTGCGGAACTGCATAAGGTCCCGCAGGGCCTGGATCTCCTCTGGGAGCTCGTTCCACCAGGTAGGAACCGCTACCGAAAAAACCCTGGCCCTAGTAGGGGCAAACGTAATCTCTCGGGGACCTGGAACTTCCAGGAGGTGGAGGTTCCCTGATCGTAGTGCTCTTGGGGGAACATACGGGAAGAGATGGTCCTTCAGGTAAGCCAGACCCTGGCCATTCAGGGCTTTCAGAATCCATGTTAATTGTAAATACTTATGCTCCAAATCAGGGGTAGGATAAATTTTTCCAATAATTGAGGGACATCTTAATGTTATATACCTCTGATAAAATATGTATTGCAGGAGATTTCAACGCTGTCTTTGAGAAAACGCTAGACAGGAAGAAACAGTTATCTCAACAGAAACAAGGAGGTGAGTTGCCAATCTCTTTTCTTTTCTATGCCCCCCGGAGGGGATTTTTATTGCTTTTTCTATAAACTACAAACTACAACGAAAAAATAGGGAGGGAACATCTACATCTAAGGAGAAAGGAAAGAAAACCACTAATAACTAAAACCCCAAGTACAGGAGATCATTACATCAGCTTATATAAGTGTTAGTCTAAAATGCTTACATTACATTGAACATAGTCGATTAAGCTAAATTATTTGTCTTTTTAACCATTTTAACTGTTTAAAGACAACCCCAAGAGCATCATTTATATCACATGCTTTAAGGCACCATTCAGAGTCATATTTGCTGTCATATTCTTCTTTAGCGTCCTCAGCTGGTTCTCCCAGTAGCAGTCTCAAAAAGTCACGTGCTTTGGAAACAGAGTCAATTTTTTTCTTTTTTATCCTGCAGTTTGAAAATGATGCCTTCAGGGGTTAACCATCAGTAGGAAATGCTGTTTGTTTGTAAAAAAGGGTTATGTCTTTATACTTCTTCCTTCCTTATTTCAAATGGGATGTCTTTTAAAATCCTGATGGTGTTGCCTCCGATTTTCAGGGGTGTTCCTGTGGTCGCTTTCAGGATAGAATCCCTCACATGTCTCTTCGAGAATCTAACCACTATCTCCACAGGCAGATTATTTTTCTTGATGTAAATGGAATAGACCCTATAGACCACGTCCATTTCACTTATAAGGTATTCCACTTTTAAATCTGTAACTGGAGCTAATGCATCGCTCAAAAGTTGCTTTAGATTCTTGTCTTTTACTTCAGGAACCCCTTGGAACCGGAGGACCAGGTTAGCTTTCTTCATTTGCAGTTGTAAAAGTTGAGATTCATCTGAAGCTTGCTTCCTTTCCAGCATTTGCACCTTTTTCTTGACTTTTTTTAGAGTTGGCATTTATTTCCTATACTTTCTCAGCTGTTTTTTTTGTAGTTTCAGACAGTTGGAGCTTCTGAGTTGCAAAGTTCTGGTTTAGAGTTGTCAGCTGCTGATTGATGTTAGTCATCTGATCCAGTAGAGGGTGCAATGTGTCTGCCAAAAGTTTAGAGAACTCAGTGGTCTTTTCTGGTCGTGGGCTTATGCTCCCCGGTGGTTTCACTTTTGCCTGTTTATCTCTCTCCGCTTTTTTCCACACCATTTTTATGGGTTGTTTACTTTTATCAAAACTTGATAAAGTCTCTGAAATTCACCCAACACCTATCTCTGGTAAGGTTCTTAAAACAGATTTCAATGCTTTTAATTCTGTCCCCCCCTTACAAATCACTTTTTAGTTCATGCGTATGGGAGGGGCCCCTCCCCCACTAGCTTTTCTTGCCATTCTCAGGGGGGGGACTTTCTTTTTAATTTCAGAAGCTATCAAAAACAAAGAAAAAACAAATCTCCTGGACCAGACGGTTTAACCGCTGAATTTTTTCAAATCTTCTAAGAAGAAATAAGTTTACCTCTTAAGCAAACTATGTCCGATATCTCTGAAAAGAAGACTCTACCTGGTTCCTGGAATTCAGCCCTAATATCCCTAATCCATTAAAAAAAGACTCAGTAGCTCAGGAAATTAAAAACTATTGCCCAATATCGCTTCTAAATGCTGATTATAAAATCTTTGCATCAATCTTGGCTTCACTCATGAGGAAAGTCCTTTCACAGCTGATTCACTCTGATCAGACTGGTTTTTTGCCCAAGATTCATATGCCTCAAAATCTAAGGGCCATCATGAATGCTCTAGAATATTGTGAAGCATACTTGGATAAGCAACTAGCAATACTATTTTTAGATCCGGAAAAGGCATTCGATAATATTAACTTGGATTTCATGACTGAAAATCTAAAAGTGACCCAATGTGGAGGATTTTTTATTAATCTGATCGAAGCTATTTACCAAAAATGAGATGCAAGAATTTTGCTAAATGGCGATATGACAACTACAATAGACATAACTAAAGGCACCCATCAAGGTTGCCCGTTATTGCCTTTACCTTTACCATTGAATTACTGTGTGAAACTATCAGAAATGATAACCAAATTCAGGGAATAAAGATAAAAAAGGAAGAGTACAAAATCCAAGCTTATGCAGATGACTTGGCTATTATACTACGAGATCCCTCTCGTTCAATACCACAGTTATTATGTGTTCTGAAGGAATATGGTCAGTTGGCGATTAACTCCACAAAAACAAAGGTACTGACCAAAAACTGTAAGTCAGAATATATTCAGGAATTACAAAGCATGACAGGTTTTGAAGTCAAAAAGAAAATAAAATACCTGGGCATATTTTTTACAAATAGGTTGAGTACATTAGTACAAGACAATTACGACAAACTGATAGCTTCCATTAAACAAGACCTTAATAGATGGCAAAAGTTGCAGCTTTCATTAATGGGGAGGATCTCGACCATTAAGATTCTTCCCAAAGTGCTGTTTTTTCCCCAGAATATACCCATACTAAATAACCTTACCTTCTTTAGAAATTTAGATAAGTCGGTACACCAATTTATATGGAAAAAGAAAAAAACACGAAGAAGAATCAAATTTCTCCAGGAAAAAACTGAGAAGGGCGGTTTCGCTGTGCCAGAATGGCAATTATATTACAAACAGCTTATCTAATATGGATACGAGATTGGATCCTACCACACAACCCTAGAATTCTCAATATTGAGGGTCAGAATCTGATGTTAGGCTAGCATGTGTCTCTTTGGTATACAAAACAACATACACATACATATTTTAAACATCATTTATTAAGAGCGGCACTCTTAAAAACCTGGAATGAAATTAAAATACAATTCTACGATAAGATTCCAAAATGAGTTGCTCCCCTGGAAGCCCTCTCAAGTCCAAATTTGATGTCTAAGGCCCGAAAAGCAAGCTATGAAGTTCTCTTGGATAACAATAATGAAATCGCAAGACACGCTACAACAACTGGGTATTGGGCTGTCATGGTGGGAAAGGAACCAATTGGAGTCCAGATACACTAAAGACAAGCAAACAGGTTTTGCCCAAAAAATATCAGAATTTGATAAATTGTTGACTGGCTCTGATACTAAACTGATATGGAAAATATACTCTATGTTGATAGATCATAAGATGCAAGATGAGTCTATCAAAGTATCTATGATAACCAAGGTTTTGACGTGTCACGTAAAGCATGGAAGATGGCTAATAGAATATGAACAGGCTTTGTCAGGTCTGCAGACCTGTTGTTTAAATGGGGGGGAAAGGAGGCCCGGAATGTGATTGTGGTGCAATCTGCCAAACTATCTTTCATCTGTCACAGGAATGTGAGCCTTGTGCTTTCCAGGGAGATGTGACAGAGCTCTTTGAACTTTCCCCAGCTGTGATTGAAAATCTAGATTATTAGTATTTATTGGGATTTTCAAACTGTCTGTATTCCCATTGCATCAGTTTGGTTACGTGTTTTATATTATTATATGCTTCTCGTGTGTAATTCTGCCATATGATAAATAATAAATAGTAGTGCCGTATAGTGCAGTGCAATGAGCTCCTTGTACATGCTTATTCTCACATAGCCTGATTGAGTTCTAATCCCTCATCCTTGCTGTGATACTACTCTACCAGGCAACCATCTGTTTAAATAGCCAGTGAAACCGGTTACATGTCATATAACTGTGTCATAGATAAATTATGTGTTTTTTAAAACCCTACAATTTAGTGTTTGAGTAAGTAGTCTAGTTGTTGATATATTTGGATTGGCTGAATTTTTGTGCATTTATTTATTTGAAATATTTATATATCACCACCTATCTCCCAAACATCTCAGGACACATAAAATATAATTTGATAAACAAATAAATATTAAAACAGATAATAAAATGCATATCATTACGAGTGATGAAGTACAGGATTTCTATATAAGGTATGGGTCACCTAGCATCAATTCTAGCACTACAGCAACATTCCCAAGTGTTCCCATAGGAATGAATGGGAGCTTTTCAAGTGCCTGTCATTGTGATAGTTGAAGTGTGTGTGTGTGTGTGTTTGTAGGAAAGGCATTCATACTGCAAAAAGCCCTAGGAATGCAGATTCTCTCTGTATATTCTTCACAACAAAGATACATCATCTTTCAGTAAGGCCTGCCCACTCATGGTTACGGAGGGAGTGAAGGTTTTGCCATCACCACAGCTGTATCCCCAGTTGTGCCAGTTTTCTTATCATTGCAGGTCTGAATGGCAAATACAACAGGAGGAAGAAGGGGTGCATTTTGGAAGGGAGGTAAAATTGTGTTCTGCTTCTGAAGATTCTAGTGATTAAGAACTGGGTCTACTCCTTTCTACACAGCTCCATCCTGGGGTCTCTTGCTTGGTCTCTGTAGGGTATGTTATGCTTTCCCAGCGACCTGAGGCAATTTAAATTGGCATGCTGGCAAAAACTTAAGTAAGCATGTCAAGCCATTTCACTTTTAATTTGGCCATATTACTCCAAGAAGAAACACAGTTCATTCTAATAATTAAATAACTTTCCCACAGTGGCAAAAGAGGGGTATAAAAGAAATACTGAAATAAATTTTGTTGTGTAATCCCATGTGAGCAAAACATCATATTTAATTCGTATTTTAGATGTTTATCTTGAGAGCTGGTTTGGTGTAGTGGTTAGGAGTGGCAGACTCTAATACGGAGAATCGAGTTTGATTCCCCACTCCTCCACATGCAGCCAGCTGGGTGACCTTGGGTCAGTCACATTTCTCTTAGAGCTGTTATTTCAAGAGCAGTTCTCTCAGAGCTCTTTCAGCTCCACCTACCTCACAGGGTGTCTGTTGTGAGGAGAGGAAGGGAAGGAGATTGTAAACCACTCTGAGACTCTGAGTGAAGGGTGGAGTATAAATCCAACTCTTCTTCTCCTCCTCAGACTGTTTGCTGCCACTGAACTGTTCTATTTATACCACCTATATAATTACAGTAATTCATAAAACTTCCCCATGTCTTATTAAACAAAAATATCTTAAAAGGAAAAAAAAGACCATGTTGAGGAAGATGTCTTAATGCTTTTTAAAGGTAGCTTGACTAGAAAGGTTTGTGTTGAAAACACTAGGACTTTGGAAATATCTAGCTCAGCAAATGAGATACTTTTTTTCAATTCACCCAAATTATGAAAAAGCCAAGAAGCAGGATTCTATGTAGATGCTGGAGATTTGCCAAATAAATACGGAAAGGTTCTGTTGGGAGATATTATTGCTCCTTGTACGATGAAGTTGGAGGCACGTAAGGCCGAGATCTTCTGCAGAATCATGGTATTACTTATCTAAATCAGCAATACTAAATTGAATTACACCCTATACAATTGACTTCAGTGGATTTAGAAGGGTTTAACTCTGCTTCAGGAGGTGGTTTGAATCAACATGACGCTCTACAAAACTGGAAAGAACTTGGCCAAATAATGTCTGCTAAAGCCTGGTATTGTGGTTATGGGTAAATTTCCACCCTAGTTGCACTTTTTTGGAGGAATTCATAGATAAGTACCTCTAGAACTTTTTTTCTCTTAGGATATTGTCATCTGCATGTTAATAACAAAATGTCTCCAAAGTACAGCCACTTGTTAATTACATTTTTCTTCCTTTAAACAAAACAAAACAAAAATAAAACTTGAGGTATAAAAGCAACTGCAAAATTATTGATTTTGCCATTGGGGTGCTTTGTGACCTCTGCTGCCAGAAACATTGTTGTGCAAACACTGATCCTGGGAAGCATTTTGAAGTGTTACAGAGAGACACAACCCCTCTTCATAACCTGGAAAAGATTTACTTTATCATATAGCAGGGGTCCCCAACATGGTGCTTGCTGACATCTTTTCTGGCTCCTGCCAAGTTTTTTTTTTTTTTTTTTTTTTTTAAGAAAGTGGGAATGGCCAGGTGGGGCTACTTCCCAGCAGGGCTTCTGGTTAGTACTGGGGATCTGATTGAGTGTGCAGATTAAAATAACATTGTTTCCGCACAAGCTGCCACCATAGTGTTTGTTTTATTCTCTCTCTCCTCTTTCCCAGTGCATTTAAAAAAAAACCCCAACTCCTCTTGTCCCCTACATTTGGGCTTTCTGTGTCTCTGTGTGTCTCTACCTCCTGCAGTGGCCATTTTTGTGGTTGGCTCCACCTACCACAGTGGTCATTTTGTGGTTGTGCCCACCACTCTGTGTCAGAATTCTTAAGGTGCCCACAGGATCAAAATGGTTGAGGACCCTTGCCACAAAGAGATACACCCTTGGAGTAGAAAAATATCCCAGATATAAAAAGTGAACAACAGTTATTAATGTTAGATGTTTTTTGCCTCATGTGAACATGTGTTCTCAGGCTTTGGGTGTTTGGGGTATTGCCAAACAATGTCTTCAGCCAATACCAACAAGATAGACTTTTTTGGGGAGAGACATTATTCTTCCCTGAGATACACTGGTATTTGTCTAGGGATATGTATATGCTCCAGAATACAATTTGTGACCCCCTCCCCCGCTCATGAGCAGTGGTAAAAGCAAATTTATATATATTTATGGCTAACTTCTGACAATATTAGTGGTAAGTGAAGCAGAGAACATGATAGTTATGCACATACCACTGAAAACCAATTAGGAACCAATGAGATTTAATTGGTCCAATAGTGTTATTGAGCCCATTTTTGTAGAGAAACACCATGGCATAATTCATTGGATATTAGTCCATCATTCTGATGCAGTTCAGGGAACTCACTATATAAATGAGGGTTCAATACATGCATCCCCAGCTGTATGAGGATCTGCGTGTACCAACACGTATTGTACACACCCCAACAATTGGGAGTGGGAGAACAAAGTTTGAGTCCAGTGGCAACTTTAAGGCCAACAAAGTTTTATTCAAGGTATAAGCTTTCATGTGCATGCACACTTCTTCTTATGGCTCAGTAGTAGACCCTTTGTTTTGCATGCAGAAGTTCCCAGATTCAGCCTCTGATATGTAACAACAACAACAACAACAGATATGAAATACCCTGAGACTCTCCAGAGGCTCTGACAGTCATAGTAGACGGCACTGACCACGATAGACCAGTGGTCTGACTCAGTGTGATGCAGCTTCATATGTTTCTCACTGTGATCCAGATACTTGGGCTGATCATAAAGCCCCTTTGAAAAGTTGTCTGCAGCACTGATGATTGGGAGGGAACAGAGGTTGGAGTTAGCGGCTCTTCTTCCCCTTAACTGATTGGTGAGTTTTTAACCACTTTGAAATGTGTTTCACATGCTTTCCCCTTATGTATCACTTTGGATGTTTGGTATGCGTATGTTTTTGATTTAGAGCATGATTTGGATGTTTCAAGCTACCTGCTAAAAATGTAAACATGGGTGTGCCAGATTATTGCCCTGCTGAGACAGACCAAGCCAGTATCTGGTTTCTAAAAGTGGCTAGCCAGATGCTTCTGGGAAGTTCACAAGCAGGGCACCCTGCTGTTTAAAGGGGTGCAATTATTGTTGTTGGTCTGATTACATGGTTGGATGGTGAATCTACTCCCAGTTCCAGAATTGGAAAGGACATGTAATTAGCATCATCCCATCTCTTTTTTATTTATTTATTTATTTTGGAATTTACAGCCATGATATATTCTCGAAAGTTACTTGAAAATTTAGAACAGAAATAAAAGCGGAGTGCTAGAGGTACTAGGGAACCTTACATTAAACTGTTGAGATAATTTATAAGGGTTTCAGTTGGTTAGGTACTCTTTTGTTTAGGGAAATAATTGCTTATTAACTGGCTTAGATGGAACTCACCATGCCTAAACTCTTCTTTTTTGTCATCAAGTGACAGCTGACTTATAGTGACCCCGTGGGGTTTTCATGACAAGAGACATTCAGAGGTGGTTTGCCATTGCATACCTCTGCATCGTGACCCTGGTATTCTTTGGTGGTCTCCCATCCAAATTCTGACAGGGGCTAACCCTGCTTAGCTTCTGAAATCTGATGAGATCAGCTAGCCTGGGCTATCCCAGGTCAGGACTACAGTCCCATTTTTCATACTTCGTGATCTCTATGTTCTACCTTCTGGTATGGTGTATTTGAACATGAAGAATTGGAGGCAATGCCCTATATTTTTGTGGGGGTCTTTGGGAAGGCTTTCTTTAAACCCATTTTTTTAAAACCAAAATCCTACTTTTCTAGTTACTGTAAGCCCTCCAGTCATGCATCAAAAAAGAGATTGAGATTATGTCATCTACCCCTGTTCCCTATATCTATATGTTCAGTCAAATGTGTGGTGCAAGCTGCAGGTGTTTGACTGAGCACATGGACATCAGAAGGAAGGTCAGATGTGCAGTCCTGCTCTCAAACATGTACACATGATCATCTGAAGAAGGCTCTTGTCTCACTGTAAGGACAGCAGGGAAGAGTGGTGGTGTTGAATTTATCGGACAGATTCAAAATCAAGATATTATAAAATTGAGACCAGTCTGAGAGTGAATATCTAAAGGAAAAAAAACTAAACAGTGTAGGCTTTGTACAGATAAATCTCTGGGAAAATTGATATTTTACTTATCATAGGGAATATGTTCACTGTTGCATCCTGGAAGTTCTCAAATATCTACTGTACATCTATCATACCTGTAAAATTTCAAGGCGGTGGTAAGTTTGATTCCTTTATTGACAAGGCATTCATAGTCATCCTGAAAAACAATTTGAATTAAGAGGTGTAGAATTTTGTTTCATCCTTATTCTCTCCTTTTCAAGTAGGAACCCCTCCCCCCTGCACTGTTTATAACACCATATGTCCATATACAATTGTTTGCATTACCTTGATACTCAAACTGCTGTTTGTTTTAGGCTTCAGTTCTTTCTGTAAATGTGTGGTCAACCACCTTTATGGCCTACACCTCTCCATTACACAAGCCCCCAATGCCATAACTACATGTAAAGCACTTTGCAGACTTTATGAACTGTGGAAATATAAATCAAACATCTGTGTCATTAAAGGCTACAGTCTGTCTGCAGAGCTCCCTGCAAGATAGTAAAAGTGCTTTGGTGGGTGGACAGGTTATATAGAGATATGAACCCCAGCCAAAATCTCAGATATGAACACATTGAGACACTGGAAACTGGAGTTGAATTGAACCCACACTGCCTGCCTGGTTTTTCTTTTTACAATAAGTCACACCAATGCCCAAGATTCAAATAACAAGGATCCCTGGGGGAAATTCACATTCATACACTGTACTTGAAGCCATCTCCAATTACTTAAATTTTCTCATTAAATATATTAGTTTTGAATAAAAATCTAGTGACCTCATTGGTCTGCATGTTTGTCGCATACTATATTCTTGCAGATGTTATGTCTCAGAGATTTTACAGCTGCTCCACATGGCTCTCTTCTAAGCATGTACACACCCCTGGTTTATATTTTGCATGGCCTTTCAAGCCCTGTTCATATGTTTGCTCAGTTTGAAAACACAAATGTGTGGAGGCAAGTCCATAAGGTCAGAGGTATTAGAAGTGTGCAACTGCTTAGAATTGCTGTGTGTACGGTTTAGACAATTTTGCCCATGCTATCACAAACTCTCTGCATGGGGGATGTTTCATACAGTGTTGATATGGGTTTCTTTTCTCCCCAAAGTGGTTACTATATTCCTTTCTGATCTAGCTATGATACTGTTTTGATGCTCACACAGCTGCTTCTTGCCTAGACTTGCCAAAAACCAGGTGGGCTCTGAAATTAAAACTGATCTCCAGATGACAGAGATAAGTTCATCTGGAGAAAGTGACTGCTTTGGAGGATGGACTGCATGGTATTATACCCTGCTGAGGTCCCTCCTCTCCTCAGATCCTGCACTGCCTAGGCAGATGCCCAAAATGTTGACGGCATATTGAAGTTTCTTCAGTTTTCAGTCTGTTCCCTTGAATAAGCACAGGGTTAACTGTTTTTATTAACAGTTTCAATAATCTAATTAGGTTACTTTTAATTGCCTATTCTAGGTATTTTAATTCATTCTAATATTATTGCACTTTATTTATTGCTGTCACGAGTGTTCCCTCTAAGCTGAGTTAGTGTGAACTAGCTCACAGTTTTTTAGCCTCCACCTCACACATTTTTGCCTTAGCTCAGGAAGGATGGCTCCAAAGCAAACTAATTTATGCAGTGGCCAAATTACCTGCTCACAACTTTAATGCCAGTAGCTCACAAAGAAGAATTTTTGCTCACAAGAGTCCACAGCTTAGAGAGCATTGGCTGTCACCCACTTTGGGTCTTGACTGTATCAGAATAAAGGGGAGGTATACAAAAAACCTAAATAGCTGCCTTTTTGTGTGTGGTGTTTTACTGGCATTCAAGAGCATATGTGCACATCAGTAAAGCATCATGTAACAATCTTGATTCAATCATATGTATAATCACACCGACATATGTGGGTGGTTGAGTGTTTTATCAATGCACATATGCTTACAATTATGTAATCAATTTTAGCAATTCTAGTGAAATCAAAATTAAAGAGTAGAATGCAGCACAGAATGATATTCTGGAACAATAAATGAATGGAATGGAGGAAACCCACCCATTCCTGTTTGGAATACCATGTGTCAGTTTCCAGAGAGCCAAGCATGTGTCACCAGTGATGACTCTAATTGTTTTCTATTAAATAAAAACAGAACTGGTCAAGGGCCAGATCTGTCACCCTGCTAGTGTAATTAACCAAATTATGTGTCTGACTGTATCAAAACTTTTTGTGCATCTTCCAAGTGATTTCTGGTCCTCTTCGAAAAACAGAGTTTGCATCTTGCTGATTTAGAAAGATATAACATTGGAGACATTTACTGGCCTTTGCTTTTCATATGGACTAAAATGGCTTTATTACCTTTTGTCCAGAGAAGGAAAAGGCATAGCTTGAAACCAGCATTTGAATCTGCTCTCCATCTAATACACAATGCAGACTTGAACAGAATTTTAACATCATGTTCCTGTTCCTGAACAACACCATCCTCCTTTATTCATTTTTATAACATCCAACCTGAAGACGAGGTCTGGAGACCTCAAAAGATGACACCTTATTATGTGACATTTGTTTGGTCCTTATAAAAAGGTATCATGTGGTTTGTGTTCTTGTATCAAAAGTTTCCATGAGTTTCTAATATTCAGAAAAAGGTTTCCTTTGACAGCTTCTAGACACAGATCCTCCAGCAGCAACATCAGTGCTTTCTTAGCTTTATAACCAGGCTGAAACAGAAGAAGGGTGTATCACCTATATGTGCCCACAGTAGCTGTGCCTTTTTAGGGAAAGCAAGATACACTTAAGGTGACTCTGGCTGTAGCTGGCAACCCCTGAAAGGAATTAAAGGACAGGTCCTGGCATGCTGGTATCACACCGGCATGCTGAAATGACTTCCTATGACATCTTTAGATGTTCAAGCATTTACAAAAATGCTATAGTGTTTCTATAAAATTCTAGAGCATCCACCATGTCCCTTCCATTTTTCACCGGAAGTGATATAAATGCTCCAGTGTGATGCTGGCTCATGACTCCCCCTCCCACTTGGCAAGACACATATCGTCCACAGTGTATTACCTTTTATACCACCCTTTCTGTAAGAAATTCAGGGCAGTATATAGGGGCCTCCCATCCTCCAGTTTATCCCCAGAACAACCCTGTGAAGTAGATTAAGCAGAGAGACTACTACACTAGATCTAAGAAAGAAGCTTCATAATTATTTAACTATTACTGACAAAAGAACTAATTAGCCATATCTGTACTGACCCTAACAGCCACCAGTAGTTCCATATTATGCTGCTATAGACATCTATGTAATCTAAGAGCACTCTACTGGAAATAGTTGCTATACTGATTTCCCCTGACAACCTCCTGACTCAAGAAAGAAAATTTTGTAAAGGTCTCCAGAGTTTTGACACCTTTGATGGTGTATCTGAGATTCTACCTATTTTTTTGTTAGTGGCTAGAGATTCACCCATTTTCCATGCTCGGAATGAAGCAGGGCAGCGTGGCAACATTGGGCTGTGGAATGACATCATGAAGTCAGTACCGTTGTCAAAAAGATCTTAAATGACTGAGTTTATTTGATTTTGGAGCCATGATCCTTACTGCCTTTAATGAAGTGCCAGTCAAAGCTGCCTCTGGCAGCTGCACGAATATTGGTTTTGGCAAGGAACACGAAGACCCAGTAGACTGGAAGGAGTCAGAAGCAAATGTGATAAAAAAAGAAACAACTAATAGTGTTGAGGCCAGGAGAGAAAAAGCAATAAGTTGCAAAAAGCAGGAAATAAAAGAACAACCCAACCCTGCCTCTCAGACCCCATCACCACTGCACCTCCTCTGTAGGCTATCATTCAGCAGTTGGCAAGGTGGAGCACAGGATTGACAGTGAAGAATTGAACCACACACAGAACGGTGGAATGAGAGCAGGGAATGGAAGGAGCAGGAAGCCTGGGAAGTAGCAAGGACAGGAGCACCCTCCCCAGAACATGGTCTGATTCATCATAGATCCATCAGAACAGATTAATTAATTTGACATATGCTGAATTTATTTAATTTTCCCTTCTGCAAAGTCAATTATGAACCAGCTAGCCCCTTCACACATTTTATTCTGCTAAAAGTGTCAGCAGCATTTGAATGCTTTCACATAGAGCTTCACTGGACCTTAAAGGAACCCATATGCTTCCCTGTACCTTTCTTGGCCAAATCAATTCCTTTCCCCCTTCTCCCCCTATCTCCAATAAGTAGCGTAAGAGAAATATAGAGAAAACCTAGTCTGCTTGAGAAGAATAATGGATGTCTCTATGTTCCTTTTAGTAGGTGCAGGAAGAAACTAGAAGGAAAGACTAGTCCATTTCAGATTTTCTCACCAAATGGCTCTGAAAGTACTGACCTCCAAAAGAAAGAAAGAAAGAAAGAAAGAAAGAAAGAAAGAAAGAAAGAAAGAAAGAAAGAAAGAAAGAAAGAAAGAAAGAAAGAAAGACACCAAGATAACTGTGGAGTTTGATTCTGGAATTTGTACTGGAAAGGATTTCAAGGTACTTTATGAAATACAGCTGATACAAATAGAACATTATATTTCACTAGGAATAAGGCCTGTTGTGGAAATAAATACAACGAGCTCTAGAAAAAGGCTCTGGGTGGGTAACCTCAGCAGGGTATAATGACACGGAGCCCACCATTTTCTCCAGTGGAACTGATCTCTGCCATCAGAAGAGGTCTAATAATTCTGAGTGATCTCCAGCCCTCACCTGGAGATTGGCAACAATGGTTCCCCAGGAGGAAATGTAGTCTTTCTTCACATTGAGGACCAATGCAGCTCACATCATTCCCCTTTCCCCCTTTTGAACTGCACAACAACCCTGTGAGGTAGCTGAGGCTGAAAGTCTGTGACTGGTCCAAAATCACCCACTCAGCTTCCACAGCAAGAACCTGGGTCTGGCACACCCTGCTCTGAAGTGCTAACTGCTATGCCACACTGGAAGTGGTATTGCCTGGTATCACAACTGAACTCCAGACAACAGATCTCTCTCTCCCTCAGGAGAAAATAATCACTTTGGAGGGTGGACTCTATGGCATTCTATTCAGCTGAGACCTCTCTCTTCCCCAAACTCTGGCTTCTGTAGACTCCACCACAAAATCTCTAGGAATTTCCCAACCTGGAGTTGGCAAGCCTAGTCAGGACTGGCCCCAATGAGTTCCTCACAAAGGCCAAAGTAGGCCTGGAAAGGACCTCCTCCCCCCCCCTTTTACTGACAGAACCAAGCTTGGTTGCCTAGCAACAGCCACTAAGGGAAAAGTTAGCCCCACAGCAGGAGGAGAAGAGAAAGGTTTGACAGCCGCTAAGCAGCAAGAGAAGTGTCTTCGTCAGGAGAGACAGCCATTTTGGCAGTTTATTCTGAGAGGGAATTGTGGCCAGGCTGGCAGTGGCGGGAGAGTGGCGGGAGAGAGGTCAATGGCATGCGAGTACTCTAGAGTGGCGGATGACAGGCCAATGACTGATGGATCGCACAACACAGTTAATGGGAGAGCTGGAAAGGGCCAATACATTAGCACTTTTATATATATCAGATACTCTGGAGCCTGGCTAAAGTAATCCTGTGTATCTTTCCTAAAAACATCAGAAGATTTAGGGAAATCTTTAAGCTTACCCATCTATGAGATTTTTTGCATGAGTTGGAAGCTCTACCTTACCAAATCTCTAAATGAAAATATGTCTTGTTCATGAATATGTTCATGGATATGTTTTAACTGACATGTAATAAGATGAAATGTTTTCATTTCTCAAAATTGATCTTTATTTTGGTGCAGACTGAGATGGTGATGTGTGGTCAATAATATCATTACAAAATTCTTGTCAAGAGTAAAAATAGGGATGAGACCAAACTTTAAAAACTGTCCAGTTTGATTTAATATCCCCATTTCTCTCAAGGGAGAAATGAACCTGTGAATTCTCCTTTCCTTCTGCCTAACTGAAGTGGAGAAGTGTAGCAATGAGAATGCAAAGCTAGTAGTTTGTTTCTTTACCACAGGAAAAAGTGAACTATAAAGTTCAATTTATGATCCTTTCTAGAACTGTCCTTTGTCTAGCGCTGGTTGCATGCTATGGTGATTATGGCTTGTTTAAATTTTCCTTCTCTGCATTCAGGGAAAATGCAACTGAGACAGGGGTTCCATTCAACAATTAAAAGTGCTGTGTTCGCCATTAAAAAAATCCATCCCCATAGGCAAGATTCTACTGTATTTCTTCTTGGACATAAATGCCCTTCAGAAAATGTCCTGCTTGTCCCTGCAATGTCATGTTTCTTCCGTCCTTTTCTGGCCAAGCCGTTACTTTCTGGGTTTTTTGGATGATTATCAGCACTTGTTGGGAAGGGATTCTTGTATCAGTTTTCACCACTCATTTAAAAAAAAATCAATGTAACAATGAAATAGGGATCATAAAAATTACTTAGCTTGCTGCAAAGCCAACCTCCATGTTACTATGCAGTCGCTTTATAAAACATTTCTAAAATACTCTGAAATATGAAATATGACTGCAAAGCTGGACTGTGGACTACCATATGCCTCTTGCTCCTGCACCTCTGCAGCCATATCCCAGAAGGCAAGTCAGCCACCTTGATCCCTCAATACATGGAACCAGCAGCCAGTCACCAAGAGAAGCTATGCTCTGCAAAGAGAACCAGGATATTCCTGCACAGATGCCATGAAAAGCTCTCTTTTCCATCACACAGGCATCCCCCCCACACCTTTGCATATTAACACCACCCAGTGAGGCACATACTCCTCTTCAGCCTAAACAAAAGAATCTACTCCATGATGGGATTGATGGGCAGTCCTGTCCTCCAGCTGCCCATCAAGATAACACAATGGTTAAACACCCAGTCATTAAGACCAACTACTGGCAATGGGGCCGGGACATTACTCTTCTTTTCTCTCCTTTGTCTCCACCCTTCCCCCTGAGAGGTGTCACTATTAGTCTAAACATTTCTCAGTGTTCCTGGGGATTATGTGACCAACAAGGAATCAGCCTCACATTGCTTTTTCAGGTATAAAAAGAGATCATCCAGCCATTGCTCTCTCTCTCTTGCTTCTACTTTCCTAACCCCACCCAATCTTGCTGGTTCCATTCTTAGCACTGTTGGGAGCCTTCCACATGTGTTGCTGGTCAACTCACAACCCCTTCCCATAGTCTCTCCCTTCTTCACTGCAGAGTCAACTCGCCTTGTTGGACAGGTAACGTATCACCCAACCAACAGTATATCCTGCTAATGCAACCATCTCTGTACCTTTCTGTCTGAATTCCTAGATCTGTATTGCTTGTATGTATGCTTGATTTTATATTGTATGTGTGAGAATCCTTAGTAAATAATTTACTGCTTTAGTATATCTAGCCTCAATGTCTATTTCTGGACTCCGGAAAAAGCAGACTCCTGTATACATAGGTTATTGGTCCCATATTTAATGTCAATTGCCATTTAATATTCATAATTCCCGACTTTTATTAAGAAATAAGGTAATTTGGCTAACACCTCTCCGGTTCTTAATGATCCTCATCACAAGAGTTTCTCATCTTAACCTAGCTCACAGCATTGTTGTGAGGATAAAATGGAGGACAGGAGAACAATGTAAACCACTTTGGGTCTCCATTGCAAGGAAGGTGGGGTATAAATGAAGCAAATACATACATAAATAATCAAGCATATATTCACGAGTGGTAGCAGATAACCAGCCAGCAAGTGCCAATAACAAAGGAAACAGAGTGGAAGTAGAAGAAAGGTACTATTTTTTACAGGAATGTATATCTGCATTGCACTTTAGATTTTATGTGTTTTTAAACTGTTTTAACACTTTTATGTAAGCCGTCCTGAGCCTGCTTCAGCGGGGAGGGCGGGGTATAAATCCAATAAATGAATATAAATAAATAAATAAATAAATAAATAAATAAAGACTCAGTAGCCCCAGGAGAACCTCAGCAGTGCTTTGAGCATCCTGATTTGATAAACTAGTACTATAAATACATGTGAAGTAGAAAAAATGGCCACAGGAGGGCTTAAAAAGTTAGGAAAACAGCGCAGAAAATATTGAAATACAGTGGGTTGAACAAGACATCATCTGAATGTTAATTAGAAACCAAAGACCAAATAATGGCAATTGCATATTAAAGGCTATCATGGAAAAAGCCTAGATCTAGAACGCAGTAAGACATGAGGGCAAAGTCTGTCAGATCTCAGCTGCTGGAAGAGTATCAGCCATTTGATGCACCACTGCTCTAGCCCAGCCACTGAGAGACTCAGGTGTTATAGGGCTGTGCAATATTTTTTTAACCAGTATTTTTTGGTTCAGGTCTATTGGACCTGACAATTTTTTGGGATTTCCAAAAAAATCCCAGATCCCAATACTGTCACGGAGCAATGTGTTCCATGCAACACAGGAGAGTTTGGCTGGGGGCCCTTCCTCCTGCCGCAAACCAGGCTGCAGGAGAAGCGAGCCCCAGAAGCTGTTGTACCACATGGAGCACATTGCTCCTGGCAGCACAGAAGATCCTCGTGCTGTTTTCTGCAATCCCATTAAACTTTAAAGGGTCTGCAATAGAAGCCCGACAAACAGCTGCTCCTGCCATTCTGCTGTTTTTTAATCTACCCGGTGATTCCCGAATACATCCAGGATTTTTTTTTCAGTTTCCTGAGAAAACCCGGGTACATTTGGGATGCTGAAATCTACCCCAAAATATTGGTATGGTATTTTCCAGGTAGATTTTCAGCTCAGGTAGACTCGAATGCATACCCCTAGGGAGAGAGGGTTTGGATGTGGCTTACGTATCATTTTATGGACTATCTGTTGGCTTTAGCAACTGGACAATAATGAGGACATACCAGCGCAAGAAATCAGAGAAGGTAACAGGATTAAAATCAAAACTCAATTAAATCCATATAGAAAAATCCCTATTTATACCCATAAAGACAGTGTCAGGATAAAATTTACCCCAGGCACTGTTCCTAAGCCTCAGAACACTGTAAAGCTTCAGTTTAAAAGTTATAGGAGGAGCCTCTCACATCTTCATGGAACCAATCTCAAGGTAACATGAACAGAAACACATCTGAGGTTGGTTTTAAATGCTGTTACCATGGAACATAGCAGTTTCAAATGTACACCATTAACAGGATGCTCCATAAGTGGCCACAGCACAAGCCCCTGGATCGGGCTGTCTGAAAGCTAAAATAATATGATAATGAAACCTTTGAATTCAGCTTTGTGAACTAAGGAAAAATCCACACTGTTAAAATATACCTGGAACTAATTTGCAGATGACCGGTGCTTGCACCTGGGCAAGCGCAGGCTTTTGGGGGCCCCCCACATTCTTGAATGGAAACAGGGGGAGCGGCAGAGCCTATGGGGGCCCAGCACGGGTGCGTGGGCCTATCAGGAAAGTACTGGCTGGCCAGAGTAGGTGATACTCACAAGGTAGCGGCCATTCCAGCCATGGAAAAGCTCCCCACCTGCCCGCCCTCTCTAGCAGACCATGTGGGATTAGCCAGTTGCCGGTCTCGGGGCTATGCAGGAATTTTTTGGGCTCCCTCAGATTGGCCAGGAAGGAACCTTTCTTCGCCCGCTTCACATGGTCCAGGGGGTAGGGTATAAATAGGCCTGGTAAGCTGGTTAGGCCCAATTCTGGGTAGGCGGAAAAGCACGGGTTGAGAGAGGTTTATTTGTGTTGGCAAACACCCCTAGATATCAGTGACAGGAGGGAACCCCAGGCTGGGTGCCTAGTGGCTTAGCAGTCCAGGACGCCCGGGCTGGGGGCCTCTCCAGGGATGGGGGAGCGTACATCAAGCCTTAAGGGGCTGGGGTGGGCTCCTATATCTCCTCTACGCATATGACATGCGGGCCATGATGAGCAGGATACAGAAGGATTCCGGACATGGCTCTGGGTTTGCCCTGAGGAAGCCTGCTTTGCAGGCATAAGATAACCCATGCTTAATCGGATGTAATTGAGGCAGATCAGCTTGTACATAAATAAATACCCAGCATAACCCATCTGATGTGTATGTGTTTCATTCAAGGGGTGGGTGGGGGGGAAAAAACTTGCTGATCTGGAGAAATTTACAGTTACAAAGGCTTTTCAAGAATAAACATTAAAACAAGCAAAAATGTTTGTCTTTTCTGTAAATCTCTGTATATAAGACTTGTGTTGGAACAATTATGTTCCTTTTCAAGTTGTGTTTATTAACAGAGCAATATTGGGGTGGGGGGATAGGGAGCTGACTAACCCCAATACTGGTGTAACTTGGTTAGATGCCAGTGTAAGGGGCATTTATGCCCGCAGAAGGCATGAGTGGCACTACATAACATGCTTGCACCAATGTAGCTGCATCTCACTCACACTCTGAGTAGAAAAAAGAAACCAAGGGGCAGCCATGCAGAAACAGGTAAACAAGGGATACAACAGATGCATGAAAATATGCTTGGTGCCCATATTGAATGTATCAGTCAGGTTTGGCTGTTTTCTAATGTTGAAGTATTTGCTAATGACCCAGATGGAAATAACATACATATCAGACATGGTCGTTTTCTTCTATGCTAGGCATATTTTCCAGAAGGGCCACTAGCCTAAACAAACATTAGCTTTCCAACTATCCATTTTAATGAATGGAAAATGATTTTTTTTTGCTAAAGATAGTCAATGACTGAGTTCAGACTGGCAATTTGAAGCGCTAGGAAGTCGTGGCAAAGAAGATCCGGAACAGACCTGGAACGGCTTGGTCACAGTATTCACACTGCAGCGAATGAAGTGGGAGGATACATGGTGGAAGCGCAAGGGAGCGTTCACACTGTTGGCCTGCCCCTGGCGGGCTGTTAGTGGCTGTTTCTGCGCTCTGCTTCATGTGCCTATGTGCATGGGAACCTGCCGCGGAAAAAGCCAGCGCCTATTATCAATGACTGCGGGTTGTTCCCGCCTTAGCAGTGCTTGCGTTCACACTCAGGGAACCAGAATCAACCCGCTCTACACACGGTTTGCTACCACTTTCGCCTGGTACTTTTTAAACTTGGGAGGGAAGCGGCACAAGACGGCTTGAGTACGGCTGGGGGGCGCCTGAAAGATGTGTCTGTGTGAACCCGCCCCTTTAATCCGCTACTAAAATGCTCCTGAAATTTTTGGCTGCTGGGCCAAACTGCCAGTCTGAACTCGGCCAATATTTTTCAGAGATAGGAGGAGTCTGAAAGTTTTCGTATATACCCAAGTTTCTCTATAGCTTCCTGTTATTATGACGTGGTTGAAATTTCACTTAACTTGCACATCAAGTACATGCTAGAGATGACCCATGTTTTTATATGGCACAACTGCTCCAAAGCTGAGCACTTTTAAGTCTCATTAGCTTCAGTGGCAAAGTTACCATAAAAATAAGTGCTCTCTCACTGAAACCAATGGAACTTAGAAGGCTAGTGATTCAGAAGCTGTCTTGAGCCACAAGGAAAGGCAGGATAGATATAATTTAATCTATCAGTCAAACAAACAAGCTGTCCAAAGTCAGTGCTGAGCCCCAGACATTCTGAGATCTCTGCATCAAGTCCATGCTGCCCTGCATTGCGTAGCTTCCAACCCACCCCCAGGCAGCTCCAAGGCCAGCTGCAACTCACCTACAGAAACTAGAACTAGTAGAAAGCAAGGAGATGACAAGTTTGGCAGAAGAACAGGGAACACCAACCCATGAGCAGACATGGTGGCAGCAGGGCAGGGAGGATCCAACAGCATTACCAGTCAGTGCTGGGCAGATTGGTGGGGAAACAGCCCTGGAAAAGTTCCCCATCCCCACTCACCTTGGCCCACTCCAGTCCTGCCACCACAAAAGGGGGAGGAAGAGCCTGCCTAGCCAATTCCAAGCAGGAGTTGTCCAGCCAAGCTGGTCAGCTGGGTGGGCCCATCTCTGGCTTGCTGAGGTGAGGCTGGGGAGGTACATCCCGTTCCTTGCTATGGCAAGGCCAGGCTAGGGCATCCTATCCTTTACCATGGTAAGGCTGGGTCAGTGTGTCCCATCCCTTGGAGGGGCAAAGCTGGGCTGTCAGGCACATCCAATCCCCCATTGTGGTGAGGCCAGGCTGGACAGGTGCATCCTATCCTTCACCAGCAAGGCCAAGCAAAGTGGCCACATTCTATCCCACAGTGGGGCTAGGCAAGGGTAGGTCATGTGAGCATGTCCCTGGCCACAGTGAAGCTTCCTTCTCCGTTCCTCTGGCTCATGCTCTCCTTTTTGTTTGTGCTGTGGTGGCCCTGGCAGGAGGTGGGTCCCAGGCTGGGATAGCCCCAGTGAGAAAAATGCCCCCCAATCCATAGGCCCACTGGGACTGTTCCCTGTGGCTTTAATGCCAATCCACCTCTGGATATAGTTAAAATAGTATGATTATCATTTTCTTAACTCTAACAGCAGCAAACTCAATTGATGGATTCAATATGATTTTCAGTATGTATGGAGGAGACTCAATAAATAAAAATTGGGAAACAGGATTAGAATTTGTGGTAATGAAGCATAGTGAATTTGGGCTTGGGCCATATCACGACTGGCAACCTACAGTCCATCTGGCAAATATGCATCTCCTGTCTTGTAGCCTGTAGGGGAATTTCAGCCCAACACTGGTTACAGCCCCTGGCACAGGGTTTTGCTGGCAGCCCATGCCCACCCTGAAGGACATAACACTGCTCAAGTTTGTACTGCCATACACATTCCCATGTAATGTTAAGTACTAAATGCCAGGAGACGTAACAATAGCCTGAACAGTAAGGGAGGATTATGCACAGTAGTCATGTTCCAAAAAACTGTAGATTAATATTTAATTATGGCTTTACAAATGAGAAAAGTTACTCCACTAGCCCTGATAAATCCAGGTTAATAACCTGTGGTTCATGCCTGCATGAAAAACAGAAACAATTGTCCTTTGAATGAAAAAGACTGTGCTGGGCATTAGGAAGGAATTATAATGTTCCATAAGCAACCAAGTGAGTAGCTATTTACAAACAGTGTGTATTTAAAATGGTAGTTATTTAGGATGTAATGTTATCACATTACCTAGAAGTGCTGGAATTAATTTTATTGGCAAGCTAAGTTTTGAATCATTTTTATGTTCACAGGTCTCAGAAAACTATATTGCCAGCCCCTACTCTTTTTTCAAACGAAAACAGATGGTCAAACCCAACATTTTTACTAGTATAAATTATCAGAACATTTCATTTCAAAAACATGCAGATCATGTGAGGTGAAAGATGTTTAACATCCATAGTGCTCAATGAAGCCTGGGACTTCAAGGGGTTCCAACACTGGCATGTAATCAAACATTTGACCATATAACAAGTTGCCAAAAGAGCTTCCAATTAAAGGACCTGTTCTAGGCACCATTTCAAACAATTAAACTTGGTTGTATTTTGTAGTTGCCCTTTCATGTAGTGTAAAAGTCTGTTTTAAATACTGAAACTTGTTTGATTGTCAAGTTAAAGCAAAGAGCCTACTGAAGTACTTACATCCGGCTGCACTAAAATGTTGTGCATGTGGTGATTTTTTTTTTGAAGACTTATGCCTCTTTTTGTCTTTTTAGGGTGTGTGCATATGTGTGTATACAGCTGGCAGTATTAATATGTTCGTATCAACGAGCCAATCACTAAAAATAGGACCAGTCCAGCACTGGATTTTAAAGTGTTCCATCATCCAAGGTTTTAATGTTCAGGATCAAATTCATTACATAGCATGGCTGCATCATCCCTGTGTCAGATTCTTATACCTCATTTCAAGTGGACCTAACATGATTTACAAATACTCTGTTGCACTGCATTAATGAAAGAATCATTTGTGAAGTACTTGACTTAATAATGCCATGCTGTTTGGCACCACTTAGGCCTTAGCTGGAGCTCTGTGCTCTGTTTAAGTCATTATGACATATAAAGACACATATAAATTTAGAGGGTTGGAAAACAGAAAAAATAACTGTGATTAAATGCCCTGTTCCAGAAAAAAATAATAATAACTGAAGTATCTTTATAGGGAATGAGGAATTGTTTCAGATATGCTGGATCATAAAGAACCAAGTGTACAGTCATGCGAGACTGAATGGAGAAAATAGGAAGGGGTGTGCTGGAGAAGCCATAATCTCTATACAGGAATGAGAAAGCATTAGGAATACCACTATATGCTTTCTCATGTAATCTCCTAATTTCATCTTCATGTATCCGACCCTTACAAAGTCTTTCCAGTAACATTTTCAGGCAAGGCTATGGTCCAGATTCCATTCAGTTTTCACTGGCTGATTATGATTGGGAGGAAGACAGAATGATCATATTGCACCTGTAAAACCAACAAAGTTTAATTCTGGGTATAAGCTTTAATGTGCAGGCACACTTCAGAAGTCGACAGATTGCTCTCGACAGTACACCCAACCATGTACAGACTTGATCCGTGCCCTTCATGGGTAATTAAAGCTGGCTGTGAGGGGTTTTGAGATTTCCTCAGGGATATTATCAACAAGTCCCTCTCTGAGGGGCTGTTCCCGGGGGCTCTCAAGGAAGCGATGGTCCGTCCTCTCCTTTAAAAACCATCTCTGGATTGGGCCAAATTGGCAAACTATCGGCCAGTTTCCAATTTGCCCTATTTCGGCAAATTAATTGAGAGGGTGGTGGTGATACAGTTGCAGAGCTTTATGAATGACACTTCCATGCTAGATCCCTTCTAGTCCGGCTTCCACCCAGGCCATGGGATGGAGAAGGCACCAGTCGCCCTTACAGACGACCTCCAGAGGGATCTGAATTGGGGCAGGACGGCAGTGATATTGTTGTTGGACCTGTTGGCAGCATTTAACATGGTCGACCATCAGCTACTGGCCCACCACCTCACCGGCATGGGGATTCAGGGGCTTGCCTTGCAATGGCTTGTCTCCTTTCTCCAAGGTCAGGGACAAAGGGTGGCATTTGGGGAGAAGCTGTCCCGAAGGCACCCACTGATCTGTGAAGTGCCCCAGGGGGCGGTGCTCTCCCCGATGCTAAACATCTACATGCGCCCCCTTACCCAGATTGCATGGGCTAGGGTGTCACCAATACATGGATGACACTCAGCTATATCTGTTGTTGGGCAGTCAGTCTGACTCTACCCCGGTAGAGAGCAATGCTCTCTACATGGGGCTGCCCTTGGCGCAACTCCGGAAGCTGCAGCTGGTGCAAAATGCAGCAGCAAGGCAGTTGATGGGCCTCTCCATGTGAGACCACATCCAGCCTGTGCTGAAGGCATTGCACTGGCTGCCAATAGCATACCATATCCACTTCAAGATGCTGGTCTTAACCTTTAAAGCCCTTTATGGTCAGGGACCTACTTACCTGAGGGACTGCCTTTCCCCACATCTTTCCCAGAGAGCACTGTGGTCTGGGTCACAAAATCATTTGGACCCCCTGGTACCAAGGATGCCAGGCTGTTATTGACTAGGTCCAGGGCTTTTTCTGTGGCAGCTCCAATTTACTGGAACAACCTTCTGGATGAGATCAGTCCCTGTGGGACCTATCACAGTTCTGCAGGGCCACGAAAATGGAGATCTTCCGTCAGGCATTTAGGTAAGGAGCTGCGCTCCATCATCTTTGCCCTGTGCCAATTTTCCAGCCTCAGCCTGTCAATAGTAGATGTACCATTGTATCTGCACTTTACCACAGCCATAACACCATTGTTATGTTAATGGTTTTTAATAATTTTATTGTGTATTTGATATTGATTTTTATATTGTTGTTTTAACTATTGTTTCTTTGTAAGCCGCCCTAAGCCTGCCCCAGTGGGGAGGGCAGGGTAAAAATCAAAGTTATAAATAAATAAATAATTTTTGCAATCAGTTAATTGGCTGCTGATTAGTTCCTGGTTTTAATTCAAAGTGATGGTTAATTCAAGGTGACTCACATATCTACAGGATTGCCTCTCTTTATGCTCCGCTGCATTAGCTCCAGTCATCTGAGTATGGTTTTTGAAAGATCACCTCCAGCAGAATCTGGAGTCTTTACCTGGATCTTCTTGGTTATAACACCTCCTTTGTGGAACAATTTACCAGATGAAGTCAGGAAAGCCTCCATGCTCTTTTCCTTCTGCAAACTATGGAAGAAAAAATGTCTTAAGAAGAACTTTATTAAAAATTGCCTGATTTAATCTTGTTTTATAGATGTTTTATTGTTATATAATAGTTTTAGCCTTTACGAAGTTAGAAAACAGAGGAAATGCTGCAAGATTCTCACTCTCACTCTGCAAAAAAAGGGAATACCATATAGATGGTTATTCCCGGAAGGACTGAGCTTCAATTTCCAGGGAAAAAGATATAAAATTGACTCTGTTCCAAAAGTGGAAAAATTCATAGACCAAGTGTTTAACAAAAAAAAAGAAGCAGAAGGAAAATAACTTAAAACCAGATGGGGAGGAAGACGACGAAGAAGAAGAATCCTACTCACAGGATTCAACAAGCCAAACCTCCACATCATCGGAATCATCTGAATCGGAGAAAGGATCGGCCGCTCTGAAACTCCAGAGAATGAAGAAATGCAGGAAGAAAACACTCTAGAACTAAGGCAATAGTATTAAAGGCAGAAATTGTGTTAAGCTACTAAAGATGTATTAATAATTGAATCAAATCTTAACATAACGTGTTAATTTAGGTTAAAAATAATATTTCTATTACTTCTCAGATCATGGCATGTATTAGTCCTACCCATTCCCCAAATCCAGTAGATGGAATAGATCAGCTTCCCCTATCCAGTAGATTTATGTATTGGACTATAAGGAAGGCTGAGCGCCGAAGAATAGATTCTTTTGAACTATGGTGCTGGAGAAGACTCTTGAGAGTCCCTTGGACTGCAAGAAGATCAAATCAGTCAATCCTAAAAGAAATCAACCCTGACTGTTCCCTAGAAGGCCAGATAATGAAACTGAAGCTCAAATACTTTGGCCACCAAATGAGAAGGGAGCACTCACTGGAGAAGACCCTGATGCTGGGAAAGATTGAAGGTCAAAGAAGACGGGGACGGCAAAGGATGAGATGGTTGGACAGTGTCATCGACGCAACGAACATGAAATTGAGCCAACTTCAGAGGACAGCGGAAGACAGGAGGGCCTGGCGGGAGCTGATCCATGGGGTCGCGAAGAGTTGGACTCGACTGTGCGACTGAACAACAACAACCCATCACCCATAGTATTAGTGTTAGGGTATTAGTATCCCTTCTCCCATCCCATAATTGTAGTGTGTAGAAAATGCAAACTAAAAATAAAAATTCCCCTGTGGGGGGCCAAAAATAATTTTAGCCTTTTAATTATTTAAACATATCTTACTTTTATTGTTATCAACTGGTTTTAAATACCTTTGTGATTTGCCTTAGTCTTAGTTGATAAATGTGGACTATAACATGTGGAAATCAAATAAATAAATACTGAGAACCAAAGGCTTCTTCTCTGTGGTGTTCTAATTATAGAAATTCCTCCCAAAGGGACCACATCTAAGACTCATGATGCAGATATTTAGAATGGGGGGGGGGAGTGGTAAACTCGGTCAGTTGTTTTGTGGTAACAGTTGATTGGATTCATGTGGTAATTACAGTCTTAATCACATGGTTAAGATGTTTTAAATAATTGCTTTCTGATTTAAAAAAACCTTTAGTGGGAAATCTGTCCTTATATATAAAAGCGTTTTGGAATGGCAAAGCAGGAGAGCCAGGGTGCAGAGGAGCTCCAGGTGGAGCTTTACAAAGGACCTCCAGGGAGGGAAGGTAAGGTAGAGAACACTGGGCAAGGATGGTCATATTGGCCATGGGGCCCCGGTGCCCAAGGTGCCAAGCAGTACAAGGTAGTGTTGGGCACACAATGCCATGCGGATGGTCACCCTATGCAGGTTGGGAAGGTATGGCCCAACCGCCTCCTGAAGGTGTTTGGCCTGGATGGGGCTACCCAAACTCAGGTGCTGGTTTTTCAAATCTTGGGGGTTCTGCATACGACTTGGTGTCAGCAGGTGCCATTCCACTTGGAGACCTGGCTTTGCCACTGGGAGATCACCTCTCCACAGCCACCAGAGATAAAATTCTTAAGGGAGAATTTATCAATGTCTTCACATTAATATACAGGAAACTGGAGAAGAAAGATAAGGAGGACCTAGATGAGCAGGAGAAGGAACACCTGGTGAGGCACAAGGTGAACAGGACCTGGTCAAACTGGTTCCCAGGTTTTTTAATCTATGCAGCAGTGATAGTAAGGCATCAGCGATGGTGGGCTTTGGTGATGCTTCAGTATATTGACCTCATTTATAAGGGCTTTACCGATTTTCTGAGCCCTGGATGGCTTCAGTACAATGAAGAGTTCAGAATGAGGACAGCCATGAATCTGGCCTTCAGATGGGACCAGATTCACCCACACTTATGGCTGCAAATCATGTCCCCCAACTGGCGATTAGGCAATGAGAGGACACATAGTGGCTACTCCATTTGCAGATCACAGGGTCAGGCAGGTACCCAAGCCCAGGTGGGGCAGGCGGGTCAAGACCCGCTTTGCTGGGAGTTTACCTCCCATGGGACATGTAGCCGAGAATTATGCTCCTTCAGGCATGAATACCCTTTGTGTGCGGGGCCCCACGCACTCTCAGGTTGCCCCAAAATGAAGGGAAGGGCAGGAGGCAAAGGAGGTAAGCGTTCAGGAGGAGACAGTAGCCCAATTAGAGTTGAAGTGCTTGAGCATTGGTTGCAGGATTACCCAACCAACAG
Source organism: Gekko japonicus (assembly GCF_001447785.1). Classification (NCBI taxonomy): domain Eukaryota; kingdom Metazoa; phylum Chordata; class Lepidosauria; order Squamata; family Gekkonidae; genus Gekko; species Gekko japonicus. Next base: position 75,879 of record NW_015164231.1, read on the forward strand.
GATGGCGTTTACTGCTTGGAAGGCTTCACTCTGGGGTTCAGGATACCTTACCAAGGAAAAATAAGGTCATATAGTGCTCCTAACCTGAAATTGGTTCAGGAGATGGAGCACATAGGAAAAATTGACAAGGAGTATATGGTACTTGGCCCATTCCATGCCCCACCAGTTAACAATTTGAGGGTTTCCCCATTTGGCGAGTGTCACCTCATTCACTACCTGTCATACCCAAGTGAGGAGTTGTGAATGATGCCATAGCAGAGGAGTTATGTTCTGTTAGATACCACTCATTTTGATCAGGCCATACAAGTGGTGTGCTGATGTGGGCAGGGGGCAGAATTGGCAAAATGTAACATTAAGTCAGCCTTCTGTCTCCTCCCTGTACACCCAGCCGATTTCAATCTGTTGGGCATTGCTTTCGAGGGCAAATGTACATGGATAGGGCCCTTCCCATGGGGTGCTCAGTATCCTGTGCTGATTTCGGGAGGTTCAGTTCCTTTTTGGAATGGGTCTTGTGTTACAGAACAGGATTATGCAGCACTGCCCACTATCTTGATGACGTCCTGTTGGCAGGAAGGAAAGATGGGGGCCATGCGAATTTTACTGAGCTAAGAGTTCCCTTTCCCTAAGAGAAAGTGGAGCGCCTTACTCCAATTCTAACTTTTTCTGGGGATAGTGATAGACACGGTAGGGCAGCTATATAATAGATGACCTCCTTGTATGGAAAGAATTTTTGGATTCATACAATGGGGTGTCTTTGGAAGGAGGACCTCCTGGTCGAAGCTGAGCTGCAGGTTACATCTGATGCGGCAGGCTCCTCCAGCTTTGGAGTCTATTTCCATGTGCTGAAGACTGGCCTGGGGAATGGTTTCTGGCAGGGTAGGTCAAAGACCTCACCTTCTTAGAATTTTTTCCAATGGTCGTGCCAGTGTGGAGTTGGTCTTCTGAGCTCACCAACCATACAGTTCACTTCTGGTGCAACAATCTGTCTACAGTACATGATTAATTCATTGACATCCAAGTCTCCTAGGGTCATGGCCCTGGCCGGAGCCTTCATGCTCTGGTTCAGATGCCGGTAGAGGTGTGGCAGATTGGCGGGCTGAGGCCGTCAGGGCAATAAGCTCAACTCTCACCTCTTCCACCCGGAGAGCTTATAAAAGGGTGGGTAAGTAGTTCCTGTCCTTTAGGGAGGAAGCAGGTCTGAGACAGGTCTGGCCCATACAAGTGTCCCATTTGATGCAATTTTGTGTATCACTGAGAGGTAAGGGCCTCTCAGCATGCTCCATGAGGGGTAAGCTGCCATCTTTCACTTACGCCAGCAAGGCATCTGGGTACGAGGAGAAGATGGGCAACTTCCATATAAGGAATATGCTTGAAGGCTGGTCATGGTAGAGTTTTTCTGAGATGGAATTATGCCCCATGCAGGCCTTATGCCAGTATTTAGCCATGCGGGCTGAGGGCAAAGGCTACAAGATGCTACAAGGGATACGTGCAAGATTGAAAAGTCTAATGTTATGTTTTAGTTATTAATGGGGTTCTTCTTTCAGGTGCTGCACCCTGGTGTTGCAAGCAGAGGCGGACCTTGCAATGATAAGAGCAAGGAGGCCTGGAGTGCAGATAATCTGGTCAGCTATTCTGCTTCACCATGAAGGACAAGGCCATGGTGCTACAGCAGAGGCTGACCTTGTGATGATAAGAGCAAGGGGGCCTGGAGTGCAGATTGTCTGGACAGCTATTCTCCCTCACCATGAAGGGCAAGGCCCTGGTGTTACAAGTGGAGACTGACCTTGTGATGATAAGAGCAAGGTGGCCCAGAGTGCAGATAGTCGGCTATTCTGCTCCACCAGGTATGGTGCAATTTGGGAGACCCCCGCTAGGTGTAAAGCCAACTGCCAGATAAGGAAGGTCATGGAGGATGGTTTAGGGCAATTATTGCCGCATCCCAACATACGGGTCAAGTTCCAGGACCTGTACAGGGCTGACAGAGTGCATCTATCAGACAAGGGCAATGGGTTATTTTTACAGGACTTGCGGCAAGGAATTACGTCAGCCTTGGGCTGTTAGTGGGGACCAAAAGCCAAAGCAGAGGCTTGGCCTTGGCAGTGGTAGGTTTGTGTGGGCAAGAAATCGGAACCGGTGAGCACCTTATGGCATTTTCCCATTAGGGAACAGGGGGTCATCAGGAACTGACTTCGGATTTTAGGGTCCAGGATGGAGAATGGTGATCACCTCTGGGAACCTCTTAGGGTAAGGCTCCTCTCTGCAAGTTGTAAGTCTTCAGGGGTAGGTGCTCCTAGGTGGCAACCAGTTTTGCTGGGCTGCCGGACGCAAGCCAGATCACTGGCTCAAGACCAGTGCTAGGTAACCCACCCATGAAAAGGGCAAGGAGGTTGGTGAGGGGAGTGACACCTGCCTTGCCTGTTCCGTGCTCGCTTAGTTGGTCCCTTGCCACAATGTTATGTCAAATAGTTAATAAAGTGGCCCTTGTTTATTTCCAAACTGTTGTCTGTCTCATTATTCCGACTGGGGGGGGGCAATAACTATGCTATTGCAGGATGAAAAAGAAGAAGTTTTTGAAGAAACCTGGTCAAGACTTTACAAATGGATGGAAAATTATTTGCAAGAAGATCCATTATAACAAGTAAACAATATAAAAAAACTTAGAAGTGTTTATACAAGTTTAAGAAGAGATTAAGTGCATAAAAGTATTTTTATAAAGCAAATGCATAGAAGATAGAGTTAAGTTTTCAGAAGTGCTCCTGTTTATGTTCCGTGTTTGTTTTTGTCTAATGTGTTTTGCTTATGTTTGTGGAAATTTAATTTTAAAAAGTCTATAAAAAATAACTGGTTTGTATTTTTCTAGCTGTAATTTTTTGTTGTCAGCAGGATGTTGTGTTTTTTTGCAAGTCATCTTAGATTGCTGTGGTCAGTGGAAAAGTCAGCATATAGTTTTAAAAAATATATAAATAGGAGGTGTTTGATGATAACATTGTTTACTTGGAGGTGGTAGTAGATTAAAAGCAAAAAAACCCCACAGAACTATTCTGATAAATTAAATGAACAGGGGTTTCAAGCGATTTAAAGGAAGTGAATTGCGGGGCTTGGGACACATCTCTGTGCACCGAAAACTGCAACTTGCTCAAGGAATAGTAGGGATACACAAATTTTGCCTAAAGTGAAATTTGAGGTGATTTGGGGTATTCATGCTCAGGAAAATCACATGAAATTCATTCATGGCCATGGTCCATGGATGCTATTGTCCCGGTTCCTTATTCAAATAAAACACAATACTGGATTGGTATGGCAGTAAATTGCTTTGCTTATAGTGGCAGACTCTGGGAGAGCAATTAAAAAAACCCTTCCTTTCTTCCCAATGAAGAAGAAGAAGAGAAGAAGAAATTGGATTTATACCCCACCCTTCACTTGGTGTCTCAGAGCAGCTTACAAACTCCTTTCCCTTCCCCTCCCCACAACAGACACCCTGTGAGGTAGGTGGAGCTCAGAGGGCTATGACAGAAACTGCTCTTTCAAGGACAGCTCTGACAGAACTATGGCTTGCCCAAGGTCGTCCAGCAGCTGCAAGTGGAGGAGTGGGGAATCAAACCCAGTTCTCCCAGATTAGAGTCTGTGTACTTAACCACTACAACAAACAAGAAGGCATGTGCTACATTCTGTTGAAGGGGCAACATGGGACTACTTGGATGCTTTGGAGCAAAGCAGGAATAAAATAAATAAAATAAATAAATTTAACTGATCTGTTTCTTGAATACTTCATGCTAACACAGGAGAAATGGGATAAATATGGGATCTTTGGACTGATTAGGTGGCAGGTACAGCACCAGTGGCTCATGACAGGTAGATTAAATTGGTGATCATCCTGAGGCATCATGCAATTCCTGTAAACAGTCCCTCTTTCAGTATATGGTGGGTTGGGAGGGAATGCTTTTGGTGCTGAGCATCATCAACCAAACCTAAGGCGGATTGGCCATTGAGACTACTGGGAAATGCTAATCTCTATCATTTTTATTTTAGTATATGTGCTGCTGAAGCGAGGTCCCCCCTTGTCCACTGGTGCCACCCTGACTCCAAGGGAGAGGTGATCCTTATCCCATTAAAGGTGGGTGGGAGACGATACGATGAGTCAGTGGTGCTCATCCTGTGTGAGGCTAATAAGAACCACCACCACTGGAAGCCATTGGTTGCAAGCATTGAAAGGCTAGTGAAAATTTTAGAGGAAGTCTGCATATCCTTAAGCTGCTACAAAACTTCACCTAGAATGAAATTTAAAATGAAAAAAAATGCTGAGATAAAATTCCAATACTTTTGATGACCCACAACATATTTTGGAAAGTGAGCTCATGTTCAGGATAGGCTTTAGAAAAGAAGCAATCTCATTTTACATGAAGAGGAAGTGTGATGAGGAAAGTACGAGCGGGTTTGAATGGAAAATGTTCCGGCTGGAAACTGAAGATTTTGCCTTATAGTTGAACTGTCAACACAGCAGTTTGGTGATAAATGATGTGCTATAGTATTTAATAAAATATGAAATTCACTGTCCGTCCCAATGACAACAATTTACACTGAAGTTACTGACTGGAAGAAGAGTCAACAATTTCCTTTTCACGTCTTTGGCAGACA